>NW_027667267.1:0-160000 GCF_963924665.1 Micromys minutus
AATAAGTGAAATTTCTGCAATTTTGCCCCAAAATAAGGGAAATTTCTGGAATTTTGCCCCAAAATAAGTGGAATTTCTGAGTTTTGCCCCAATATAAAGAGAATTTCTGTATTTATGCCCCACCATATAGGGAATTTCTGCCTTTTTGCCCCACAATTAGGGGAATTTCTGCAATTTTGCTCCAAAATACGGGGAATTTCTGCCTTTTTGCCCGAAAATTAGAAAAATGCATACTTTTTTCTATATTTTTTATGGCAAAATTTCTTTATTTTTCCTCCAAAATAAAGGGAATTTCTGCTTTTTTGCTTCTAAATAAGTGGAATTTCTGTCTTTTTCCCCCAAAACAAAGGGAATTTCTGTCATTTTTGCCCCAAAATAAGGAAAATTTCTGACTTATTACCCTGAAGTAAGTGAAATTTCTGCAATTTTGCCCCAAAATGAAGGAAATTTCTGCCTTTTTGTCTCCAAATAAAGGGAATTTCAGTATTTTTACCTCAAAATAAGGAGAATTTCTGCATTTTTGCCACAAAATATAAGGAATTTCTGCCTTTTTGCCCCAAAATAAGGAAAATTTCTGCCTTTTTTCCCTGAAATAAGTGATATTTCTGCAATTTTGCCGCAAAATAAGTGAAATTTCTGCAATTTTGCCCCGAAATAAGTTTAATTTTTGCAATATTGCCCCAAAATAAGTGAAATTTCTGGAATTTTGCCCCAAAATAAGTGGAATTTCCTAGTTTTGCCCGAAACTAAGGAGAATTTCTGTCCTTTTGCCCCAACATATACAAAATTTCTGCCTTTTTCTCCACAATTAGGGTAATTTCTGCAATATTGCTCCAAAATAAGGGGAATTTCTGCTTTTTTGCCTCTAAATAAGTGGAATTTCTGTCTTTTTCCCCCAAAACAAAGGGAATTTCTGTCTTTTTTGCCCCAAAATAAGGAAAATTTCTGAATTAATACCCTGAAATAAGTGAAATTTCTGCAATTTTGCCCCAAAATAAGGGAAATTTCTGCCTTTTTGCCCCAAAATAGAAAAAAATTCTGCAATTTTGTACAAAAATAAAAGAAATTTCTGCCTTTTTGCTCCAAAATAAGAAAATTTCTGCTTTTTTTCTGAAATAAGTGAAATTTCTGCAATTTTGCCCCAAAATAAGTGAAAATTCTGCAATTTTGCCCCAAAATAAAGGAAATTTCTGGAATTTTGCTCCAAAATAAGTGGAATTTCTCAGTTTTGCCCCAACATAAGAAGAATTTCTGAAAATTTGCTCCAAAATACGGGGAATTTCTGCCTTTTTGGTCGAAAATCAGAAGAATGCATATCTTTTTGCCATAAAAAAGAGAAATTTCTTCATTTTTGCTCCGAAATAAGAATTTCTGCATTTTTACCTCTATGTAAGTGGAATTTCTGTATTTTCCCCCGAAAACAAAGAATATTTCTCTCTTTTTTGCACCAAAATAAGGAAAATTTCTGAATTATTACCCTGAAATAAATGAAATTTCTGCAATTTTGCCCCAAAATAAGGGAAATTTCTGGAATTTTGCCCCAAAATAAGTGGAATTTCTGAGTTTTGCCCCAAAATATAGAGAATTTCTTTTTTTTTGCCCTAACATATATGGAATTTCTGCCTTTTTGCCGACAATTAGGGGAATTTCTGCAATTTTGCTCCAAAATAATGGGAATTTCTGCTTTTTTGCCTCTAAATAAGTGGAATTTCTGTCTTTTACCGCAAAGAAAAGGGAATTTCTGTCTTTTTTGCCCCAAAATAAGAAAAAATTCTGACTTATTACCGTGAAGTAAGTGAAATTTCTGCAATTTTGCCCCAAAATAAAAGAAATTTCTGCCTTTTTGCACTCAAATAAGGGGAATTTCATCATTTTTACCTCAAAATAAAGGGAATTTCTGCATTTTTGCCACAAAATATTAGGAATTTCTGCCTTTTTTTCCCAAAATAAGGAAAATTTCTGCCTTTTTTCCCTGAAATAAGTGAAATTTCTGCAATTTTGCCCCAAAATAAGTGAAATTTCTGCAATTTTGCCCTAAAATAAGTGAAATTTCTGCAATTTTGCCCTAAAATAAGGGAAATTTCTGGAATTTTGCCCCAAAATAAGTGGAATTTCTGAGTTTTGCCCCAAAATAAGGAGAATTTCTTTCTTTTTGCCCCAACATATAAGGAATTTCTGACTTTTTGCCCCACAATTAGGGGAATTTCTGCAATTTTGCTTCAAAATACGGGGAATTTCTGCCTTTTTGCATGAAAATAAGAAGAATGCATACCTTTTTGCCATTTAAAAAGTAAATTTCTTCATTTTTGCTCCAAAATAATTGGAATTTCTGCTTTTTTTGCCTCTAAATAGGTGGAATTTCTGTTTTTTTCCCACAAAACAAAGAGAATTCCTGTCTTTTTTGCCCGAAAATAAGGAAAATTTCTGACTTATTACCTTGAAATAAGTGAAATTTCTGCAATTTTGCCCCAAAATAAGGGAAATTTCTGCCTTTTAGCCCCCAAATAAGGAGAATTTAAGCCTTTTTACTTAAAAATTAGGGGAATTTCTGCATTTTTGCCACAAAATATTAGGAATTTCTGGCTTTTTGCACCCAAATAAGAAAATTTCTGCTTTTTTTCTCTGAAATAAGTGAATTTTCTGAAATTTTGCCCCAAAATAAGTGAAATTTCTGCAATTTTGCCCCAAAATAAGGGAAATTTCGGGAATTTTGCCCCAAAATAAGTGGAATTTCTGAGTTTTGACCCAAAATAAGGAGAATTTTTGTCTATTTGCCCTAACATATATGGAATTTCTTACTTTTTTCCCCACAATTAGGGGAATTTCTGCAATTTTGCTCCAAAATACGGGGAATTTCTGCCTTTTTGCCCGAAAATCAGAATAATGCATACGTTTTTGTCATAAAACAGGGAAATTTCTTAATTTTTGCTCAAAAATAAAACGAATTTCTGCTTTTTTGCCTCTAAATAAGTGGAATTTCTGTCTTTTTCCCCTAAAACAAAGGTAATTTCTGTCTTTTTTGCCCCAAAATAAGGAAAATTTCTGACTTATTACCCTGAAAGCAGAGAAATTTCTGCAATTTTGCCCCAAAATAAGGGAAATTTCTGCCTTCTTTACCCCAAATAAGGGGAATTTCAGCCTTTTTACCTCAAAATAAGGGGAATTTCTGCATTTTTGCCACAAAATATTAGGAATTTCTGCCTTTTTGCCCCAAAATAGAGAAAATTTCTGCCTTTTTTTCTTGAAATAAGTGAAATTTCTGCAATTTTGCTCCAAAATAAATGAAATTTCTGCAATTTTGCCCCAAAATAAAGGAACTTTCTGGAATTTTGCCCCAAAACAAGGGGAATTTCTGAGTTTTGCCCCAAAATAAGGAGAATTTCTGTCTTTTTGCCCTAACATATAGGGAATTTCTGCCTTTTTCCCCACAATTAGGGGAATTTCTGCAATTTTGCTCTAAAATACGGGGAATTTCTGCCTTTAGGCTCGAAAATCAGAAGAATGCATACCCTTTTGCCATAAAAAAAAGGAAATTTCTTCATTTTTGCACCAAAATAAAGGGAATTTCTGCTTTTTTGCCACTAAATAAGTGGAATTTCTGTCTTTTTCCCCCAAAACAAAGGGAATTTCTGTCATTTTTGCCCCAAAATAAGGAAAATTTCTGACTTATTACCCTGAAGTAAGTGAAATTTCTGCAATTTTGCCACAAAATAAGGGAAATTTCTGCCTTTTTGCCCCCAAATAATGGGAATTTCAGCCTTTTTACCACAAAATGAGGGGAATTTCTGCATTTTTGCCACAAAATATTAGGAATTTCTGAATTTTTGCCACAAAATAAGAAAAATTTCTGCCTTTTTTTTCTGAAATAAGTGAAATTTCTGCAATTTTGCCCCAAAATATGTGAAATTTCTGGGATTGTGCCCCAAAATAAGTGGAATTTCTGAGTTTTGCCCCAAAATAAGGAGAATTTCTGTCTTTTTGCCCCAACATATAGGGAATTTTTGCCTTTTTGCCCCACAATTAGGGGAATTTCTTAAATTTTCTCCAAAATACGGGGAATTTCTGCCTTTTTGCCCGAAAATAAGAAGAATGCATACCTTTTTGCCATAAAAAAGGGAAATTTCTTCATTTTTGCTCCAAAATAAGGGGAATTTCTGCTTTTTTTCCTCTAAATAAGTGAAATTTCTGTCTTTTTCCCTCAAACAAAGGGAATTCCTTTATTTTTTGCCCCAAAATAAAGAAAATTTCTGACATATTACCCTGAAATAAGTGAAATTTCTGCAATTTTGCCCCAAAATAAGGGAAATTTCTGCCTTTTTGCCCCCAAATAAGGGGAATTTCAGGGTTTTTACCTCAAAATAACGGGAATTTCTGCATTTTTGCTCCAAAATATGGGAAATTTCTACCTTTTTGCCCCAAAATAAGAAAAATTTCTGCAATTTTGTACCAAAATAAAAGAAATTTCTGCCTTTTTGCCCCAAAATAAGAAAATTTCTTCTTTTTTCTGAAATAAGTGAAATTTCTGCAATTTTGCCCCAAAATAAGTGGAATTTCTGAGTTTTGCCCCAAAATAAGAAGAATTTGTCTTTTTGCCCTAACATATAGGGAATTTCTGACTTTTTGCCCCACAATTACAAGAATTTCTGCAATTTTGCTCCAAAATACGGGGAATTTCTGCCTTTTTCTCCGAAAATAAGAAGAATGCATAACTTTTTGCCATAAAAAAGGGAAATTTCTTCATTTTTGCTCCAAAATAAGGGGAATTTCTGCATTTTGCCTCAAAATAAGTGGAATTACTGTCTTTTCCCCAAAACAAAGGGAATTCCTGTTTTTTGCCCCAAAATAAGGAAAATTTCTAACTTATTACCCTGAAATAAGTGAAATTTCTGCAATTTTGACCCAAAATAAGGGAAATTTCTGACTTTTTGCCCCCAAATAAGGAAAATTTCAGCCTTTTTACCTCAAAATAAGGGAAATTTCTGCATTTTTGCAACAAAATTAGAAATTTCTGCTATTTTGCCTCAAAATAATGAAAAATTTCTGCCTTTTTTTTCTGAAATAAGTGAAATTTCTGCAATTTTGCCCCAAAATAAAAAAATTTCTGCCTTTTTTCTCTAAATAAGGGGAATTTCAGCCTTTTTACCTCAAAATAAGGGGAATTTCTGCATTTTTGCCACAAAATATTAGAAATTTCTGCTTTTGCCTGAAAATAATGAAAAATTTCTACCTTTTTTCCCTGAAATAAGTGAAATTTCTTCAATTTTGCCCCAAAATAGTGAAATTTCTGCAATTTTGCCCCAAAATAAGGGAAATTTTTGGAATGTTGCCCCAAAATAAGTGGAATTTCTGAGTTTTGCCCTAAAATAAAAAGAATTTCTGTCTTTTTGCCCTAACATATTTGGAATTTCTGCCTTTTTGCCGACAATTAGGAGAATTTTTGCAATTTTGCTCCAAAATACGGGGAATTACTGCCTTTTGGCCCGAAAATCAGAAGAATGCATACCTTTTTACCATGAAAAAAAAAAGAAATTTCTTCATTTTTGCTCCAAAATAAGGGGAATTTCTGCTTTTTTGCCTCTAAATAAGTGGAATTTCTGTCTTTTTCCCCCAAAGCAAAGGGAATTTCTGTCTTTTTTGCCCCAAAATAAGGAAAAATTCTGACTTATTACCGTGAAGTAAGTGAAATTTCTGCAATTTTTTCCCAAAATAAAAGAAATTTCTGTTTTTTTGCCCTCAAATAAGGGGAATTTCAGCATTTTTACCTCAAAATAATGGGAATTTCTGCATTTTTGCCACAAAATATTAGGAATTTCTGCCTTTTTGCCCCAAAATAAGGAAAATTTCTGCCTTTTTTCCCTGAAATAAATGAAATTACTGCAATTTTGCCCCAAAATAAGTGAAATTTCTGCAATTTTGCCCCAAAATAAGTGAAATTTCTGCAATTTTGCCCATAAATAAGGGAAATTTCTGGAATTTTGCCCCAAAATAAGTGGAATTTCTGAGTTTTGCCCCAAAATAAGGAGAATTTCTGTCTTTTTGCCCCAACATATAGATAATTTCTGCCTTTTTGCCCCACAATTAAGGGAATTTCTGCAATTTTGCTTCAAAATACGGGGAATTTCTGCCTTTTTGCCCGAAAATAAGAAGAATGCATACTTTTTGCCATTTAAAAAGGAAATTTCTTCATTTTTGCTCCAAAATAAGGGGAATTTCTGCTTTTTTGCCTCTAAATAGGTGGAATTTCTGTCTTTTTCCCACAAAACAATAAGAATTCCTGTCTTTTTTGCCCGAAAATAAGAAAAATTTCTGACTTATTACCCTTAAATAAGTGAAATTTCTGCAAATTTGCCCCAAAATAAGGGAAATTTCTGCCTTTTGGCCCCCAAATAAGGGGAATTTCAGCCTTTTTACCTAAAAATAAGGGGAATTTCTGCATTTTTGCCACAAAATATTAGGAATTTCTGGCTTTTTGCACCCAAATAAGAAAATTTCTGCTTTTTTCCCTGAAATAAGTGAATTTTCTGAAATTTTGCCCCAAAATAAGTGAAATTTCTGCAATTTTGCCCCAAAATAAGGGAAATTTCGAAAATTTTGCCCCAAAATAAGTGGAATTTCTGAGTTTTGCCCCAAAATAAGGAGAATTTTTGTCTTTTTGCCCCAACATATATGGAATTTCTGCCTTTTTGCCCCACAATTAGGGGAATTTCTGCAATTTTGCTCCAAAATACGGGGAATTTCTGCCTTTTTGCCCGAAAATCAGAATAATGCATACGTTTTTGTCATAAAACAGGGAAATTTCTTCATATTTGCTCAAAAATAAAACGAATTTCTGCTTTTTTGCCTCTAAATAAGTGGAATTTCTGTCTTTTTCCCGCAAAACAAAGGTAATTTCTGTCTTTTTTGCCCCAAAATAAGGAAACTTTCTGACTTATTACCCTGAAATATGAAAAATTTCTGCAATTTTGCCCCAAAATAAGGAAAATTTCTGCAATTTTGCCCCAAAATATGTGGAATTTCTGAGTTTTGCCCCAAAATAAGAAGAATTTCTGCAGTTTTGCTCCAAAATACGGGGAATTTCTGCCTTTTGCCCGAAAATAAGAAGAATGCATACCTTTTTGCCAGAAAAAAGGGAAATTTCTTCATTTTTGCTTCAAAATAAGGGGAATATCAGGTTTTTAGCCTATAAATAAGTGGAATTTCTGTCTTTTTCCCCCAAAGCAAAGGGAATTTCTGTCTTTTTTGCCCCAAAATAAGGAAAAATTCTGACGTATTACAATGAAGTAAGTGAAATTTCTGCAACTTTGCCCAAAAATAAAAGAAATTTCTGCCTTTTTGCCCTCAAATAAGGGGAATTTCAGCATTTTTACCTCAAAATAAGGGGAATTTCTGCATTTTTGCCACAAAATATTAGGAATTTCTGCCTTTTTGCACGAAAATAAGAGAATTTCTGCTTTTTTCACTGAAATAAGTGAAATTTCTGCAATTTTGCCCCAAAATAAGTGAAATTTCTGCAATTTTGCCCCAAAATAAGGGAAATTTCTGGAATTTTGCCCCAAAATAAGTGGAATTTCTGAGTTTTGCCCCAATATAAAGAGAATTTCTGTATTTATGCCCCACCATATAGGGAATTTCTGCCTTTTTGCCCCACAATTAGGGGAATTTCTGCAATTTTGCTCCAAAATACGGGGAATTTCTGCCTTTTTGCCCGAAAATTAGAAAAATGCATACTTTTTTCTATATTTTTTATGGCAAAATTTCTTTATTTTTCCTCCAAAATAAAGGGAATTTCTGCTTTTTTGCTTCTAAATAAGTGGAATTTCTGTCTTTTTCCCCCAAAACAAAGGGAATTTCTGTCATTTTTGCCCCAAAATAAGGAAAATTTCTGACTTATTACCCTGAAGTAAGTGAAATTTCTGCAATTTTGCCCCAAAATGAAGGAAATTTCTGCCTTTTTGTCCCCAAATAAAGGGAATTTCAGTATTTTTACCTCAAAATAGGGAGAATTTCTGCATTTTTGCCACAAAATATAAGGAATTTCTGCCTTTTTGCCCCAAAATAAGGAAAATTTCTGCCTTTTTTCCCTGAAATAAGTGATATTTCTGCAATTTTGCCGCAAAATAAGTGAAATTTCTGCAATTTTGCCCCGAAATAAGTTTAATTTTTGCAATATTGCCCCAAAATAAGTGAAATTTCTGGAATTTTGCCCCAAAATAAGTGGAATTTCCTAGTTTTGCCCGAAAATAAGGAGAATTTCTGTCCTTTTGCCCCAACATATACAAAATTTCTGCCTTTTTCTCCACAATTAGGGTAATTTCTGCAATATTGCTCCAAAATAAGGGGAATTTCTGCTTTTTTGCCTCTAAATAAGTGGAATTTCTGTCTTTTTCCCCCAAAACAAAGGGAATTTCTGTCTTTTTTGCCCCAAAATAAGGAAAATTTCTGAATTAATACCCTGAAATAAGTGAAATTTCTGCAATTTTGCCCCAAAATAAGGGAAATTTCTGCCTTTTTGCCCCAAAATAGAAAAAAATTCTGCAATTTTGTACAAAAATAAAAGAAATTTCTGCCTTTTTGCTCCAAAATAAGAAAATTTCTGCTTTTTTTCTGAAATAAGTGAAATTTCTGCAATTTTGCCCCAAAATAAGTGAAAATTCTGCAATTTGGCCCCAAAATAAAGGAAATTTCTGGAATTTTGCTCCAAAATAAGTGGAATTTCTCAGTTTTGCCCCAACATAAGAAGAATTTCTGAAAATTTGCTCCAAAATACGGGGAATTTCTGCCTTTTTGGTCGAAAATCAGAAGAATGCATATCTTTTTGCCATAAAAAAGAGAAATTTCTTCATTTTTGCTCCGAAATAAGAATTTCTGCATTTTTACCTCTATGTAAGTGGAATTTCTGTATTTTCCCCCGAAAACAAAGAATATTTCTCTCTTTTTTGCACCAAAATAAGGAAAATTTCTGAATTATTACCCTGAAATAAATGAAATTTCTGCAATTTTGCCCCAAAATAAGGGAAATTTCTGGAATTTTGCCCCAAAATAAGTGGAATTTCTGAGTTTTGCCCCAAAATATAGAGAATTTCTTTTTTTTTGCCCTAACATATATGGAATTTCTGCCTTTTTGCCGACAATTAGGGGAATTTCTGCAATTTTGCTCCAAAATAATGGGAATTTCTGCTTTTTTGCCTCTAAATAAGTGGAATTTCTGACTTTTACCGCAAAGAAAAGGGAATTTCTGTCTTTTTTGCCCCAAAATAAGAAAAAATTCTGACTTATTACCGTGAAGCAAGTGAAATTTCTGCAATTTTGCCCCAAAATAAAAGAAATTTCTGCCTTTTTGCACTCAAATAAGGGGAATTTCATCATTTTTACCTCAAAATAAAGGGAATTTCTGCATTTTTGCGACAAAATATTAGGAATTTCTGCCTTTTTTTCCCAAAATAAGGAAAATTTCTGCCTTTTTTCCCTGAAATAAGTGAAATTTCTGCAATTTTGCCCCAAAATAAGTGAAATTTCTGCAATTTTGCCCTAAAATAAGTGAAATTTCTGCAATTTTGCCCTAAAATAAGGGAAATTTCTGGAATTTTGCCCCAAAATAAGTGGAATTTCTGAGTTTTGCCCCAAAATAAGGAGAATTTCTTTCTTTTTGCCCCAACATATAAGGAATTTCTGACTTTTTGCCCCACAATTAGGGGAATTTCTGCAATTTTGCTTCAAAATACGGGGAATTTCTGCCTTTTTGCATGAAAATAAGAAGAATGCATACCTTTTTGCCATTTAAAAAGTAAATTTCTTCATTTTTGCTCCAAAATAATTGGAATTTCTGCTTTTTTTGCCTCTAAATAGGTGGAATTTCTGTTTTTTTCCCACAAAACAAAGAGAATTCCTGTCTTTTTTGCCCGAAAATAAGGAAAATTTCTGACTTATTACCTTGAAATAAGTGAAATTTCTGCAATTTTGCCCCAAAATAAGGGAAATTTCTGCCTTTTAGCCCCCAAATAAGGAGAATTTCAGCCTTTTAACTTAAAAATTAGGGGAATTTCTGCATTTTTGCCACAAAATATTAGGAATTTCTGGCTTTTTGCACCCAAATAAGAAAATTTCTGCTTTTTTTCTCTGAAATAAGTGAATTTTCTGAAATTTTGCCCCAAAATAAGTGAAATTTCTGCAATTTTGCCCCAAAATAAGGGAAATTTTGGGAATTTTGCCCCAAAATAAGTGGAATTTCTGAGTTTTGACCCAAAATAAGGAGAATTTTTGTCTATTTGCCCTAACATATATGGAATTTCTTACTTTTTTCCCCACAATTAGGGGAATTTCTGCAATTTTGCTCCAAAATACGGGGAATTTCTGCCTTTTTGCCCGAAAATCAGAATAATGCATACGTTTTTGTCATAAAACAGGGAAATTTCTTAATTTTTGCTCAAAAATAAAACGAATTTCTGCTTTTTTGCCTCTAAATAAGTGGAATTTCTGTCTTTTTCCCTTAAAACAAAGGTAATTTCTGTCTTTTTTGCCCCAAAATAAGGAAAATTTCTGACTTATTACCCTGAAAGCAGAGAAATTTCTGCAATTTTGCCCCAAAATAAGGGAAATTTCTGCCTTCTTTACCCCAAATAAGGGGAATTTCAGCCTTTTTACCTCAAAATAAGGGGAATTTCTGCATTTTTGCCACAAAATATTAGGAATTTCTGCCTTTTTGCCCCAAAATAGAGAAAATTTCTGCCTTTTTTTCTTGAAATAAGTGAAATTTCTGCAATTTTGCTCCAAAATAAATGAAATTTCTGCAATTTTGCCCCAAAATAAAGGAACTTTCTGGAATTTTGCCCCAAAATAAGGGGAATTTCTGAGTTTTGCCCCAAAATAAGGAGAATTTCTGTCTTTTTGCCCTAACATATAGGGAATTTCTGCCTTTTTCCCCACAATTAGGGGAATTTCTGCAATTTTGCTCTAAAATACGGGGAATTTCTGCCTTTAGGCTCGAAAATCAGAAGAATGCATACCCTTTTGCCATAAAAAAAAGGAAATTTCTTCATTTTTGCACCAAAATAAAGGGAATTTCTGCTTTTTTGCCACTAAATAAGTGGAATTTCTGTCTTTTTCCCCCAAAACAAAGGGAATTTCTGTCATTTTTGCCCCAAAATAAGGAAAATTTCTGACTTATTACCCTGAAGTAAGTGAAATTTCTGCAATTTTGCCACAAAATAAGGGAAATTTCTGCCTTTTTGCCCCCAAATAATGGGAATTTCAGCCTTTTTACCACAAAATGAGGGGAATTTCTGCATTTTTGCCACAAAATATTAGGAATTTCTGAATTTTTGCCACAAAATAAGAAAAATTTCTGCCTTTTTTTTCTGAAATAAGTGAAATTTCTGCAATTTTGCCCCAAAATATGTGAAATTTCTGGGATTGTGCCCCAAAATAAGTGGAATTTCTGAGTTTTGCCCCAAAATAAGGAGAATTTCTGTCTTTTTGCCCCAACATATAGGGAATTTTTGCCTTTTTGCCCCACAATTAGGGGAATTTCTTAAATTTTCTCCAAAATACGGGGAATTTCTGCCTTTTTGCCCGAAAATAAGAAGAATGCATACCTTTTTGCCATAAAAAAGGGAAATTTCTTCATTTTTGCTCCAAAATAAGGGGAATTTCTGCTTTTTTTCCTCTAAATAAGTGAAATTTCTGTCTTTTTCCCTCAAACAAAGGGAATTCCTTTATTTTTTGCCCCAAAATAAAGAAAATTTCTGACATATTACCCTGAAATAAGTGAAATTTCTGCAATTTTGCCCCAAAATAAGGGAAATTTCTGCCTTTTTGCCCCCAAATAAGGGGAATTTCAGGGTTTTTACCTCAAAATAACGGGAATTTCTGCATTTTTGCTCCAAAATATGGGAAATTTCTACCTTTTTGCCCCAAAATAAGAAAAATTTCTGCAATTTTGTACCAAAATAAAAGAAATTTCTGCCTTTTTGCCCCAAAATAAGAAAATTTCTTCTTTTTTCTGAAATAAGTGAAATTTCTGCAATTTTGCCCCAAAATAAGTCAAATTTCTGCAATTTTGCCCCAACATAAGGGAAATTTCTGGAATTTTGCCCCAAAATATGTGGAATTTCTGAGTTTTGCCCCAAAATAAAAAGAATTTCGGACTTTTTGCCCTAACATATAGGGAATTTCTGCCTTTTTGCCTCACAATTAGGGGAATAATTGCAATTTTGCTCCAAAATACGGGGAATTTCTGCCTTTTTGCCCAAAAATAAGAAGAATCATAACTTTTTGCCATAAAAAAGGGAAATTTCTTCATTTTTGCTCCAAAATAAAGGGAATTTCTGCTTTTTTGCCTCTAAATAAGTGGAATTTCTGTACTTTTCCCCTAAAACAAAGGGAATTCCCGTCTTTTTTGCCCCAAAATATGGAAAATTTCTAACTTATTACTCTGAAATAAGTGAAATTTCTGCAATTTTGCCCCAAAATAAAGGAAATTTCTGACTTTTTGCCCCCAAATAAGGAAAATTTCAGCCTTTTTACCTCGGAATAAGGAGAATTTCTGCATTTTTGCAACAAAATATTAGAAATTTCTGCCTTTTTGCACCAAAATAAGAAAATTTCTGCTTTTTTTCTGAAATAAGTGAAATTTCTGCAATTTTGCCCCAAAATAAGTGAAATTTCTGCAATTTTGCCCCAAAATAAGGAAAATTTCTGCAATTTTGCCCCAAAATAAGTGGAATTTCTGAGTTTTGCCCCAAAATAAGGAGAATTTCTGCAGTTTTGCTCCAAAATACGGGGAATTTCTGCCTTTTTGCCCGAAAATAAGAAGAATGCATACCTTTTTGCCAGAAAAAAGGTAAATTTCTTCATTTTTGCTTCAAAATAAGGGGAATATCTGGTTTTTAGCCTATAAATAAGTGGAACTTCTGTCTTTTTCCCCCAAAACAAAGGAAATTTCTGTCTTTTTTGCCCCAAAATAAGGAAGATTTCTGACTTATTACCCTGAAATAAGTTAAATATCTGCAATTTTGCCCTGAAATAAGGGAAATTTCTGCCTTTTTGCCCCAAAATAAGGGGAATTTCAGGCTTTTTACCTCAAATTAAGGGGAATTTCTGCATTTTTGCTCCAAAATATGGGAAATTTCTGCCTTTTTGCCCCAAAATAAAAGAAATTTCTGCAATTTTGTACCAAAATAAAAAAAATTTCTGCCTTTTTGCCCCAAAATAAGAAAATTTCTGCTTTTCTCTGAAATAAGTGAAATTTTGGAATTTTGCATCAAAATAAGTCAAATTTCTGCAATTTTGCCCCAAAATAAGGGAAATTTCTGGAATTTTGCCCCAAAATAAGTGGAATTTCTGAGTTTTGCCCCAAAATAAGAAGAATTTGTCTTTTTGCCCTAACATATAGGGAATTTCTGCCTTTTTGCCCCACAATTACGGGAATTTCTGCAATTTTGCTCCAAAATACGGGGAATTTCTGCCTTTTTCTCCGAAAATAAGAAGAATGCATAACTCTTTGCCATAAAAAAGGGAAATTTCTTCATTTTTGCTCCAAAATAAGGGGAATTTCTGCTTTTTGCCTCAAAATAAGTGGAATTTCTGTCTTTTCCCCCAAAACAAAGGGAATTCCTGTTTTTTTGCCCCAAAATAAGGAAAATTTCTAACTTATTACCCTGAAATAAGTGAAATTTCTGCAATTTTGACCCAAAATAAGGGAAATTTCTGACTTTTTGCCCCCAAATAAGGAAAATTTCAGCCTTTTTACCTCAAAATAAGGGAAATTTCTGCATTTTTGCAACAAAATTAGAAATTTCTGCTATTTTGCCTCAAAATAATGAAAAATTTCTGCCTTTTTTTCTGAAATAAGTAAAATTTCTGCAATTTTGCCCCAAAATAAAAAAAATTCTGCCTTTTTGCTTCAAATAAGGGGAATTTCAGCCTTTTTACCTCAAAATAAGGGGAATTTCTGCATTTTTGCCACAAAATATTAGAAATTTCTGCTTTTTGCCTGAAAATAATGAAAAATTTCTGCCTTTTTTCCCTGAAATAAGTGAAATTTCTGCAATTTTGCCCCAAAATAAGTGAAATTTCTGCAATTTTGCCCCAAAATAAGGGAAATTTTTGGAATTTTGCCCCAAAATAAGTGGAATTTCTGAGTTTTGCCCTAAAATAAAAAGAATTTCTGTCTTTTTGCCCTAACATATTTGGAATTTCTGCCTTTTTGCCGACAATTAGGAGAATTTTTGCAATTTTGCTCCAAAATACGGGGAATTACTGCCTTTTTGCCCGAAAATCAGAAGAATGCATACCTTTTTACCATGAAAAAAAAAGAAATTTCTTCATTTTTGCTTCAAAATAAGGGGAATTTCTGCTTTTTTGCCTATAAATAAGTGGAATTTCTGTCTTTTTCCCCCAAAGCAAAGGGAATTTCTGTCTTTTTTGCCCCAAAATAAGGAAAAATTCTGACTTATTACCGTGAAGTAAGTGAAATTTCTGCAATTTTTTCCCAAAATAAAAGAAATTTCTGTTTTTTTGCCCTCAAATAAGGGGAATTTCAGCATTTTTACCTCAAAATAATGGGAATTTCTGCATTTTTGCCACAAAATATTAGGAATTTCTGCCTTTTTGCCCCAAAATAAGGAAAATTTCTGCCTTTTTTCCCTGAAATAAATGAAATTACTGCAATTTTGCCCCAAAATAAGTGAAATTTCTGCAATTTTGCCCCAAAATAAGTGAAATTTCTGCAATTTTGCCCATAAATAAGGGAAATTTCTGGAATTTTGCCCCAAAATAAGTGGAATTTTTGAGTTTTGCCCCAAAATAAGGAGAATTTTTGTCTTTTTGCCCCAACATATATGGAATTTCTGCCTTTTTGCCCCACAATTAGGGGAATTTCTGCAATTTTGCTCCAAAATACGGGGAATTTCTGCCTTTTTGCCCGAAAATCAGAATAATGCATACGTTTTTGTCATAAAACAGGGAAATTTCTTAATTTTTGCTCAAAAATAAAACGAATTTCTGCTTTTTTTGCCTCTAAATAAGTGGAATTTCTGTCTTTTTCCCGCAAAACAAAGGTAATTTCTGTCTTTTTTGCCCCAAAATAAGGATAATTTCTGACTTATTACCCTGAAATATGAAAAATTTCTGCAATTTTGCCCCAAAATAAGGAAAATTTCTGCAATTTTGCCCAAAAATAAGTGGAATTTCTGAGTTTTGCCCCAAAATAAGGAGAATTTCTGCAGTTTTGCTCCAAAATACGGGGAATTTCTGCCTTTTTGCCCGAAAATAAGAAGAATGCATACCTATTTGCCAGAAAAAAGGGAAATTTCTTCATTTTTGCTTCAAAATAAGGGGAATTTCTGGTTTTTAGCCTCTAAATAAGTGGAATTTCTGTCTTTTTCCCCCAAAACAAAGGAAATTTCTGTCTTTTTTGCCCCAAAATAAGGAAGATTTCTGACTTATTACACTGAAATAAGTTAAATATCTGCAATTTTGCCCTGAAATAAGGGAAATTTCTGCTTTTTTGCCCAAAAATAAGGGGAATTTCAGGCTTTTTACCTCAAAATAAGGGGACTTTCTGCATTTTTGCTCCAAAATATGGGAAATTTCTGCCTTTTTGCCCCAAAATAAAAAAAATTTCTGCAATTTTGTACCAAAATAAAAAAAATTTCTGCCTTTTTGCCCCAAAATAAGAAAATTTCTGCTTTTTTCTGAAATAAGTGAAATTTTGGAATTTTGCATCAAAATAAGTCAAATTTCTGCAATTTTGCCCCAAAATAAGGGAAATTTCTGGAATTTTGCCCCAAAATAAGTGGAATTTCTGAGTTTTGCCCCAAAATAAGAAGAATTTGTCTTTTTGCCCTAACATATAGGGAATTTCTGCCTTTTTGCCCCACAATTACAAGAATTTCTGCAATTTTGCTCCAAAATACGGGGAATTTCTGCCTTTTTCTCCGAAAATAAGAAGAATGCATAACTTTTTGCCATAAAAAAGGGAAATTTCTTCATTTTTGCTCCAAAATAAGGGGAATTTCTGCATTTTGCCTCAAAATAAGTGGAATTACTGTCTTTTCCCCAAAACAAAGGGAATTCCTGTTTTTTTGCCCCAAAATAAGGAAAATTTCTAACTTATTACCCTGAAATAAGTGAAATTTCTGCAATTTTGACCCAAAATAAGGGAAATTTCTGACTTTTTGCCCCCAAATAAGGAAAATTTCAGCCTTTTTACCTCAAAATAAGGGAAATTTCTGCATTTTTGCAACAAAATTAGAAATTTCTGCTATTTTGCCTCAAAATAATGAAAAATTTCTGCCTTTTTTTTCTGAAATAAGTGAAATTTCTGCAATTTTGCCCCAAAATAAAAAAATTTCTGCCTTTTTTCTTCAAATAAGGGGAATTTCAGCCTTTTTACCTCAAAATAAGGGGAATTTCTGCATTTTTGCCACAAAATATTAGAAATTTCTGCTTTTGCCTGAAAATAATGAAAAATTTCTACCTTTTTTCCCTGAAATAAGTGAAATTTCTTCAATTTTGCCCCAAAATAGTGAAATTTCCGCAATTTTGCCCCAAAATAAGGGAAATTTTTGGAATGTTGCCCCAAAATAAGTGGAATTTCTGAGTTTTGCCCTAAAATAAAAAGAATTTCTGTCTTTTTGCCCTAACATATTTGGAATTTCTGCCTTTTTGCCGACAATTAGGAGAATTTTTGCAATTTTGCTCCAAAATACGGGGAATTACTGCCTTTTTGCCCAAAAATCAGAAGAATGCATACCTTTTTACCATGAAAAAAAAAAGAAATTTCTTCATTTTTGCTCCAAAATAAGGGGAATTTCTGCTTTTTTGCCTCTAAATAAGTGGAATTTCTGTCTTTTTCCCCCAAAGCAAAGGGAATTTCTGTCTTTTTTGCCCCAAAATAAGGAAAAATTCTGACTTATTACCGTGAAGTAAGTGAAATTTCTGCAATTTTGCCCCAAAATAAAAGAAATTTCTGTTTTTTTGCCCTCAAATAAGGGGAATTTCAGCATTTTTACCTCAAAATAATGGGAATTTCTGCATTTTTGCCACAAAATATTAGGAATTTCTGCCTTTTTGCCCCAAAATAAGGAAAATTTCTGCCTTTTTTCCCTGAAATAAATGAAATTACTGCAATTTTGCCCCAAAATAAGTGAAATTTCTGCAATTTTGCCCCAAAATAAGTGAAATTTCTGCAATTTTGCCCATAAATAAGGGAAATTTCTGGAATTTTGCCCCAAAATAAGTGTTATTTCTGAGTTTTTCCCCAAAATAAGGAGAATTTCTGTCTTTTTGCCCCAACATATAGATAATTTCTGCCTTTTTGCCCCACAATTAAGGGAATTTCTGCAATTTTGCTTCAAAATACGGGGAATTTCTGCCTTTTTGCCCGAAAATAAGAAGAATGCATACTTTTTGCCATTTAAAAAGGAAATTTCTTCATTTTTGCTCCAAAATAAGGGGAATTTCTGCTTTTTTGCCTCTAAATAGGTGGAATTTCTGTCTTTTTCCCACAAAACAATAAGAATTCCTGTCTTTTTTGCCCGAAAATAAGAAAAATTTCTGACTTATTACCCTTAAATAAGTGAAATTTCTGCAAATTTGCCCCAAAATAAGGGAAATTTCTGCCTTTTGGCCCCCAAATAAGGGGAATTTCAGCCTTTTTACCTAAAAATAAGTGGAATTTCTGCATTTTTGCCACAAAATATTAGGAATTTCTGGCTTTTTGCACCCAAATAAGAAAATTTCTGCTTTTTTCCCTGAAATAAGTGAATTTTCTGAAATTTTGCCCCAAAATAAGTGAAATTTCTGCAATTTTGCCCCAAAATAAGGGAAATTTCGAAAATTTTGCCCCAAAAAAGTGGAATTTCTGAGTTTTACCCCAAAATAAGGAGAATTTTTGTCTTTTTGCCCCAACATATATGGAATTTCTGCCTTTTTGCCCCACAATTAGGGGAATTTCTGCAATTTTGCTCCAAAATACGGGGAATTTCTGCCTTTTTGCCCGAAAATCAGAATAATGCATACGTTTTTGTCATAAAACAGGGAAATTTCTTCATATTTGCTCAAAAATAAAACGAATTTCTGCTTTTTTGCCTCTAAATAAGTGGAATTTCTGTCTTTTTCCCGCAAAACAAAGGTAATTTCTGTCTTTTTTGCCCCAAAATAAGGAAACTTTCTGACTTATTACCCTGAAATATGAAAAATTTCTGCAATTTTGCCCCAAAATAAGGAAAATTTCTGCAATTTTGCCCCAAAATATGTGGAATTTCTGAGTTTTGCCCCAAAATAAGGAGAATTTCTGCAGTTTTGCTCCAAAATACGGGGAATTTCTGCCTTTTGCCCGAAAATAAGAAGAATGCATACCTTTTTGCCAGAAAAAAAGGGAAATTTCTTCATTTTTGCTTCAAAATAAGGGGAATATCTGGTTTTTAGCCTATAAATAAGTGGAATTTCTGTCTTTTTCCCCCAAAACAAAGGAAATTTCTGTCTTTTTTGCCCCAAATTAAGGAAGATTTCTGACTTATTACCCTGAAATAAGTTAAATATCTGCAATTTTGCCCTGAAATAAGGGAAATTTCTGCCTTTTTGCCCCAAAATAAGGGGAATTTCAGGCTTTTTACCTCAAATTAAGGAGAATTTCTGCATTTTTGCTCCAAAATATGGGAAATTTCTGCCTTTTTGCCCCAAAATAAGAAAAATTTCTGCAATTTTGTACCAAAATAAAAAAAATTTCTGCCTTTTTGCCCCAAAATAAGAAAATTTCTGCTTTTCTCTGAAATAAGTGAAATTTTGGAATTTTGCATCAAAATAAGTCAAATTTCTGCAATTTTGCCCCAAAATAAGGGAAATTTCTGGAATTTTGCCCCAAAATAAGTGGAATTTCTGAGTTTTGCCCCAAAATAAGAAGAATTTGTCTTTTTGCCCTAACATATAGGGAATTTCTGCCTTTTTGCCCCACAATTACGGGAATTTCTGCAATTTTGCTCCAAAATACGGGGAATTTCTGCCTTTTTCTCCGAAAATAAGAAGAATGCATAACTCTTTGCCATAAAAAAGGGAAATTTCTTCATTTTTGCTCCAAAATAAGGGGAATTTCTGCTTTTTGCCTCAAAATAAGTGGAATTTCTGTCTTTTCCCCCAAAACAAAGGGAATTCCTGTTTTTTTGCCCCAAAATAAGGAAAATTTCTAACTTATTACCCTGAAATAAGTGAAATTTCTGCAATTTTGACCCAAAATAAGGGAAATTTCTGACTTTTTGCCCCCAAATAAGGAAAATTTCAGCCTTTTTACCTCAAAATAAGGGAAATTTCTGCATTTTTGCAACAAAATTAGAAATTTCTGCTATTTTGCCTCAAAATAATGAAAAATTTCTGCCTTTTTTTTCTGAAATAAGTAAAATTTCTGCAATTTTGCCCCAAAATAAAAAAAATTCTGCCTTTTTGCTTCAAATAAGGGGAATTTCAGCCTTTTTACCTCAAAATAAGGGGAATTTCTGCATTTTTGCCACAAAATATTAGAAATTTCTGCTTTTTGCCTGAAAATAATGAAAAATTTCTGCCTTTTTTCCCTGAAATAAGTGAAATTTCTGCAATTTTGCCCCAAAATAGTGAAATTTCTGCAATTTTGCCCCAAAATAAGGGAAATTTTTGGAATTTTGCCCCAAAATAAGTGGAATTTCTGAGTTTTGCCCTAAAATAAAAAGAATTTCTATCTTTTTGCCCTAACATATTTGGAATTTCTGCCTTTTTGCCGACAATTAGGAGAATTTTTGCAATTTTGCTCCAAAATACGGGGAATTACTTCCTTTTTGCCCGAAAATCAAAAGAATGCATACCTTTTTACCATGAAAAAAAAAAGAAATTTCTTCATTTTTGCTCCAAAATAAGGGGAATTTCTGCTTTTTTGCCTCTAAATAAGTGGAATTTCTGTCTTTTTCCCCCAAAGCAAAGGGAATTTCTGTCTTTTTTGCCCCAAAATAAGGAAAAATTCTGACTTATTACCGTGAAGTAAGTGAAATTTCTGCAATTTTGCCCCAAAATAAAAGAAATTTCTGTTTTTTTGCCCTCAAATAAGGGGAATTTCAGCATTTTTACCTCAAAATAATGGGAATTTCTGCATTTTTGCCACAAAATATTAGGAATTTCTGCCTTTTTGCCCCAAAATAAGGAAAATTTCTGCCTTTTTTCCCTGAAATAAATGAAATTACTGCAATTTTGCCCCAAAATAAGTGAAATTTCTGCAATTTTGCCCCAAAATAAGTGAAATTTCTGCAGTTTTGCCCCAAAATAAGGGAAATTTCTGGAATTTTGCCCCAAAATAAGTGGAATTTCTGAGTTTTGCCCCAAAACAAGGAGAATTTCTGTCTTTTTGCCCCAACAAATAGATAATTTCTGCCTTTTTGCCCCACAATTAAGGGAATTTCTGCAATTTTGCTTCAAAATACGGGGAATTTCTGCCGTTTTGCCCGAAAATAAGAAGAATGCATACTTTTTACCATTTAAAAAGGAAATTTCTTCATTTTTGCTCCAAAATAAGGGGAATTTCTACTTTTTTGCCTCTAAATAGGTGGAATTTCTGTCTTTTTCCCACAAAACAATAAGAATTCCTGTCTTTTTTGCCCGAAAATAAGAAAAATTTCTGACTTATTACCCTTAAATAAGTGAAATTTCTGCAAATTTGCCCCAAAATAAGGGAAATTTCTGCCTTTTGGCCCCCAAATAAGGGGAATTTCAGCCTTTTTACCTAAAAATAAGGGGAATTTCTGCATTTTTGCCACAAAATATTAGGAATTTCTGGCTTTTTGCACCCAAATAAGAAAATTTCTGCTTTGTTCCCTGAAATAAGTGAATTTTCTGAAATTTTGCCCCAAAATAAGTGAAATTTCTGCAATTTTGCCCCAAAATAAGGGAAATTTCGAAAATTTTGCCCCAAAATAAGTGGAATTTCTGAGTTTTGCCCCAAAATAAGGAGAATTTTTGTCTTTTTGCCCCAACATATATGGAATTTCTGCCTTTTTGCCCCACAATTAGGGGAATTTCTGCAATTTTGCTCCAAAATACGGGGAATTTCTGCCTTTTTGCCCGAAAATCAGAATAATGCATACGTTTTTGTCATAAAACAGGGAAATTTCTTCATATTTGCTCAAAAATAAAACGAATTTCTGCTTTTTTGCCTCTAAATAAGTGGAATTTCTGTCTTTTTCCCGCAAAACAAAGGTAATTTCTGTCTTTTTTGCCCCAAAATAAGGAAAATTTCTGACTTATTACCCTGAAATATGAAAATTTCTGCAATTTTGCCCCAAAATAAGGAAAATTTCTGCCTTTTTGACCCCGATAAGGGGAATTGCAGAATTTTTACCTCAAAATAATGTGAATTTATGCATTTTTGCCACAAAATATTAGGAATTTCTGCTTTTTTTTTCCAAAATAAAAAAAATTTCTGCCTTTTTTCCTTGAAATAAGTGAAATTTCTGCAATTTTGCCCCAAAATAAGTGAAATTTCTGCAATTTTGCCCCAAAATAAGGGAACTTTCTGGAATTTTGCCCCAAAATAAGTGTAATTTCTGAGTTTTGCCCCAAAATAAGGAGAATTTCTGTCTTTTTGCCCTAACATATAGGGAATTTCTGCCTTTTTGCCCCACAATTAGGGGAATTTCTGCAATTTTTCTCCAAAATACGGGGAATTTCTGCATTTTTGCCCGAAAATCAAAAGAATGCATACCTTTTTGCCATAAAAAAAGGAAATTTCTTCATTTTTGCTCCAAAATAAAGGGAATTTCTGCATTTTTGCCACTAAATAAGTGGAATTTCAGTTTTTTTCCCCCAAAACAAAGGGATTTTTCGTCTAATTTGCGCCAAAATAAGGAAAATTTCTTACTTTTTACCCTGAAGTAAGTGAAATTTCTGCAATTTTGCCACAAAATAAGGGAAATATCTGCCTTTTTGCCCCCAAATAAAGGGAATTTCAGCCTTTTTACCACAAAATAAGAAGAATTTCTGCATTTTTGCCACAAAATATTAGGAATTTCTGAATTTTTGCTTCAAAATAAGGAAAATTTCTGCCTTTTTTCCCTGAAATAAGTGAAATTTCTGCAATTGTGCCCCAAAATATGTGGAATTTCTGAGTTTTGCCCCAAAATAAGGAGAATTTATGCAGTTTTGCTCCAAAATATGGGGAATTTCTGCCTTTTTGCCCGAAAATAAGAAGAATGCATACCTTTTTGCCAGAAAAAAGGGAAATTTCTTCATTTTTGCTTCAAAATAAGGGGAATATCTGGTTTTTAGCCTATAAATAAGTGGAATTTCTGTCTTTTTCCCCCAAAACAAAGGAAATTTCTGTCTTTTTTGCCCCAAAATAAGGAAGATTTCTGACTTATTACCCTGAAATAAGTTAAATATCTGCAATTTTGCCCTGAAATAAGGGAAATTTCTGCCTTTTTGCCCCAAAATAAGGGGAATTTCAGGCTTTTTACCTCAAATTAAGGGGAATTTCTGCATTTTTGCTCCAAAATATGGGAAATTTCTGCCTTTTTGCCCCAAAATAAGAAAAATTTCTGCAATTTTGTACCAAAATAAAAAAAATTTCTGCCTTTTTGCCCCAAAATAAGAAAATTTCTGCTTTTTTCTGAAATAAGTGAAATTTTGGAATTTTGCATCAAAATAAGTCAAATTTCTGCAATTTTGCCCCAAAATAAGGGAAATTTCTGGAATTTTGCCCCAAAATAAGTGGAATTTCTGAGTTTTGCCCCAAAATAAGAAGAATTTGTCTTTTTTCCCTAACATATAGGGAATTTCTGCCTTTTTGCCCCACAATTACGGGAATTTCTGCAATTTTGCTCCAAAATACGGGGAATTTCTGCCTTTTTCTCCAAAAATAAGAAGAATGCATAACTTTTTGCCATAAAAAAGGGAAATTTCTTCATTTTTGCTCCAAAATAAGGGGAATTTCTGCTTTTTGCCTCAAAATAAGTGGAATTTCTGTCTTTTCCCCCAAAACAAAGGGAATTCCTGTTTTTTTGCCCTTAAAATAAGGAAAATTTCTAACTTATTACCCTGAAATAAGTGAAATTTCTGCAATTTTGACCCAAAATAAGGGAAATTTCTGACTTTTTGCCCCCAAATAAGGAAAATTTCAGCCTTTTTACCTCAAAATAAGGGATATTTCTGCATTTTTGCAACAAAATTAAAAATTTCTGCTATTTTGCCTCAAAATAATGAAAAATTTCTGCCTTTTTTTCTGAAATAAGTAAAATTTCTGCAATTTTGCCCCAAAATAAAAAAAATTCTGCCTTTTTGCTTCAAATAAGGGGAATTTCAGCCTTTTTACCTCAAAATAAGGGGAATTTCTGCATTTTTGCCACAAAATATTAGAAATTTCTGCTTTTTGCCTGAAAATAATGAAAAATTTCTGCCTTTTTTCCCTGAAATAAGTGAAATTTCTGCAATTTTGCCCCAAAATAGTGAAATTTCTGCAATTTTGCCCCAAAATAAGGAAATTTTTGGAATTTTGCCCCAAAATAAGTGGAATTTCTGAGTTTTGCCCTAAAATAAAAAGAATTTCTGTCTTTTTGCCCTAACATATTTGGAATTTCTGCCTTTTTGCCGACAATTAGGAGAATTTTTGCAATTTTGCTCCAAAATACGGGGAATTACTGCCTTTTTGCCCGAAAATCAGAAGAATGCATACCTTTTTACCATGAAAAAAAAAAGAAATTTCTTCATTTTTGCTCCAAAATAAGGGGAATTTCTGCTTTTTTGCCTCTAAATAAGTGGAATTTCTGTCTTTTTCCCCCAAAGCAAAGGGAATTTCTGTCTTTTTTGCCCCAAAATAAGGAAAAATTCTGACTTATTACCGTGAAGTAAGTGAAATTTCTGCAATTTTGCCCCAAAATAAAAGAAATTTCTGTTTTTTTGCCCTCAAATAAGGGGAATTTCAGCATTTTTACCTCAAAATAATGGGAATTTCTGCATTTTTGCCACAAAATATTAGGAATTTCTGCCTTTTTGCCCCAAAATAAGGAAAATTTCTGCCTTTTTTCCCTGAAATAAATGAAATTACTGCAATTTTGCCCCAAAATAAGTGAAATTTCTGCAGTTTTGCCCCAAAATAAGGGAAATTTCTGGAATTTTGCCCCAAAATAAGTGGAATTTCTGAGTTTTGCCCCAAAATAAGGAGAATTTTTGTCTTTTTGCCCCAACAAATAGATAATTTCTGCCTTTTTGCCCCACAATTAAGGGAATTTCTGCAATTTTGCTTCAAAATACGGGGAATTTCTGCCTTTTTGCCCGAAAATAAGAAGAATGCATACTTTTTGCCATTTAAAAAGGAAATTTCTTCATTTTTGCTCCAAAATAAGGGGAATTTCTACTTTTTTGCCTCTAAATAGGTGGAATTTCTGTCTTTTTCCCACAAAACAATAAGAATTCCTGTCTTTTTTGCCCGAAAATAAGAAAAATTTCTGACTTATTATCCTTAAATAAGTGAAATTTCTGCAAATTTGCCCCAAAATAAGGGAAATTTCTGCCTTTTGGCCCCCAAATAAGGGGAATTTCAGCCTTTTTACCTAAAAATAAGGGGAATTTCTGCATTTTTGCCACAAAATATTAGGAATTTCTGGCTTTTTGCACCCAAATAAGAAAATTTCTGCTTTTTTTCCCTGAAATAAGTGAATTTTCTGAAATTTTGCCCCAAAATAAGTGAAATTTCTGCAATTTTGCCCCAAAATAAGGGAAATTTCGGGAATTTTGCCCCAAAATAAGTGGAATTTCTGAGTTTTGCCCCAAAATAAGGAGAATTTTTGTCTTTTTGCCCCAACATATATGGAATTTCTGCCTTTTTGCCCCACAATTAGGGGAATTTCTGCAATTTTGCTCCAAAATACGGGGAATTTCTGCCTTTTTGCCCGAAAATCAGAATAATGCATACGTTTTTGTCATAAAACAGGGAAATTTCTTCATATTTGCTCAAAAATAAAACGAATTTCTGCTTTTTTGCCTCTAAATAAGTGGAATTTCTGTCTTTTTCCCGCAAAACAAAGGTAATTTCTGTCTTTTTTGCCCCAAAATAAGGAAAATTTCTGACTTATTACCCTGAAATATGAAAAATTTCTGCAATTTTGCCCCAAAATAAGGAAAATTTCTGCCTTTTTGACCCCGAATAAGGGGAATTTCAGCCTTTTTACCTCAAAATAAGGTGAATTTCTGCATTTTTTCCACAAAATATTAGGAATTTCTGCATTTTTTTCCCAAAATAAAAAAAATTTCTGCCTTTTTTCCTTGAAATAAGTGAAATTTCTGCAATTTTGCCCCAATATAAGTGAAATTTCTGCAATTTTGCCCCAAAATAAGGGAACTTTCTGGAATTTTGCCCCAAAATAAGTGTAATTTCTGAGTTTTGCCCCAAAATAAGGAGAATTTCTGTCTTTTTGCCCTAACATATAGGGAATTTCTGCCTTTTTGCCCCACAATTAGGGGAATTTCTGCAATTTTGCTCCAAAATACGGGGAATTTCTGCCTTTTTGCCCGAAAATCAAAAGAATGCATACCTTTTTGCCATAAAAAAAGGAAATTTCTTCATTTTTGCTCCAAAATAAAGGGAATTTCTGCATTTTTGCCACTAAATAAGTGGAATTTCAATTTTTTCCCCCAAAACAAAGGGATTTTTCGTCTAATTTGCCCCAAAATAAGGAAAATTTCTGACTTTTTACCCTGAAGTAAGTGAAATTTCTGCAATTTTGCCACAAAATAAGGGAAATATCTGCCTTTTTGCCCTCAAATAAAAGGAATTTCAGCCTTTTTACCACAAAATAAGAAAAATTTCTGCATTTTTGCCACAAAATATTAGGAATTTCTGAATTTTTGCTTCAAAATAAGGAAAATTTCTGCCTTTTTTCCCTGAAATAAGTGAAATGTCTGCAATTGTGCCCCAACATATGTGAAATTTCTGGAATTGTGCCCCAAAATAAGTGGAATTTCTGAGTATTGCCCCAAAATAAGGAGAATTTCTGTCTTTTTGCCCCAACATATAGGGAATTTCTGCCTTTTTGCCCCACAATTAGGGGAATTTCTGAAATTTTGCTCCAAAATACGGGGAATTTCTGGTTTTTTTGCCCGAAAATAAGAAGAATGCATACCTTTTTGCCATAAAAAAGGGAAATTTCTTCATTTTTGCTCCAAAATAAGGGGAATTTCTGCTTTTTTTACCTCTAAATAAGTGAAATTTCTGTCTTTTACCCTCAAAACAAAGGGAATTCCTTTATTATTTGCCCCAAAATAAGGAAAATTTCTAACTTATTACCCTGAAATAAGTGAAATTTCTGCAATTTTGCCCCAAAATAAAGGAAATTTCTGACTTTTTGCCCCCAAAAAAGGAGAATTTCAGCCTTTTTACCTCAAAATAAGGGAAATTTCTTCATTTATGCAACAAAATATTAGAAATTTTAGCCTTTTTGCCCCAAAATAAGAAAATTTCTGCTTTTTTTCTGGAATAAGTGAAATTTCTGTAATTTTGCCCCAAAATAAGTGAAATTTCTGCAATTTTGCCCCAAAATAAGGGAAATTTCTGCCTTTTGGCCCCCAAATAATGGGAATTTCAGCCTTTTTACCTAAAAATAAGTGGAATTTCTGCATTTTTGCCACAAAATATTAGGAATTTCTGGCTTTTTGCACCCAAATAAGAAAATTTCTGCTTTTTTTCCCTGAAATAATTAATTTTCTGAAATTTTGCCCCAAAATAAGTGAAATTTCTGCAATTTTGTCCCAAAATAAAAGAAATTTCGGGAATTTTGCCCCAAAATATGGAATTTCTGAGTTTTGCCCCAAAATAAGGAGAATTTTTGTCTTTTTGCCCCAACATATATGGAATTTCTGCCTTTTTGCCCCACAATTAGGGGAATTTCTGCAATTTTGCTCCAAAATACGGGGAATTTCTGCCTTTTAGCCCGAAAATCAGAATAATGCATACGTTTTTGTCATAAAACAGGGAAATTTCTTCATTTTTGCTCAAAAATAAAATGAATTTCTGCTTTTTTGCCTCTAAATAAGTGGAATTTCTGTCTTTTTCTTGCAAAACAAAGGTAATTTCTGTGTTTTTTGCCCCAAAATAAGGAAAATTTCTGAATTATTACCGTGAAATTAGAAAAATTTCTACAATTTTGCCCCAAAATAAGGGAAATTTCTGCCTTTTTGACCCCAAATAAGGGGAATTTCAGCCTTTTTACCTCAAAATAAGGGGAATTTCTGCATTTTTGCCACAAAATATTAGGAATTTCTTCTTTTTTGCCCCAAAATAAAGAAAATTTCTGCCTTTTTTCCTTGAAATAAGTGAAATTTCTGCAATTTTGCCCCAAAATAAGGAAACTTTCTCGAATTTTGCCCCAAAATAAGTGGAATTTCTGAGTTTTCCCCCAAAATAAGGAGAATTTCTGTCTTTTTGCCCTAACATATAGGAATTTCTGCAATTTTGCCACACAATTAGGGGAATTTCTGCAATTTTGCTCCAAAATACGGGGAATTTCTGCCTTTTTGCCCGAAAATGAGAAGGATGCATAACTTTTTGCCATAAAAAAGGGAAATTTCTTCATTTTTGCTCCAAAATAAGGGGAATTTCTGCTTTTTGCTTCAAAATAAGTGGAATTTCTGTCTTTTACCCCCAAAACAAAGGGAATTCCTGTTTTTTTGCCCCAAAATAAGGAAAATTTCTAACTTATTACCCTGAAATAAGTGAAATTTCTGCAATTTTGCCCCAAAATAAGTGAAATTTCTGCAATTTTGTCCCAAAATAAGGGAACTTTCTCGAATTTTGCCCCAAAATAAATGGAATTTCTGAGTTTTGCCCCAAAATAAGGAGAATTTCTGTCTTTTTGCCCTAACATATAGGGAATTTGTGCCTTTTTGCCACACAATTAGGGGAATTTCTGCAATTTTGCTCCAAAATACGGGGAATTTCTGCCTTTTTGCCCGAAAATGAGAAAGATGCAAAACTTTTTGGCATAAAAAAGGGAAATTTCTTCATTTTTGCTCCAAAATAAGGGGAATTTCTGTTTTTTGCCTCAAAATAAGTGGAATTTCTTTTTCCCCCAAAACAAAGGGAATTCCTGTTTTTTTGCCCCAAAATAAGGAAAATTTCTAACTTATTACCCTGAAATAAGTGAAATTTCTGCAATTTTGACCCAAAATAAAGGAAATTTCTGAATTTTTGCACCCAAATAAGGAAAATTTCAGCCTTTTTACCTCAAAATAAGGGAAATTTCTGCATTTTTGCAACAAAATTAGAAATTTCTGCTTTTTTGCCTCAAAATAATGAAAAATTTCTGCCTTTTTTTTGAAATAAGTGAAATTTCTGCAATTTTGCCCCAAAATAAAAAAATTTCTGCCTTTTTGCTCCAAATAAGGGGAATTTCAGCCTTTTTACCTCAAAATAAGGGGAATTTCTGCATTTTTGTTACAAAATATTAGAAATTTCTGCTTTTTTGCCTGAAAATAATGAAAAATTTCTGCCTTTTTTCCATGAAATAAGTGAAATTTCTGCAATTTTGCCCCAAAATAAGTGAAATTTCTGCAATTTTGCCCCAAAATAAGGGAAATTTTTGGAATTTTGCCCCAAAATAAGTGGAATTTCTGAGTTTTGCCCTAAAATAAAAAGAATTTCTGTCTTTTTGCCCTAACATATATGGAATTTCTGCCATTTTGCCGACAATTAGGAGAATTTCTGCAATTTTGCTCCAAAATACGGGGAATTACTGCCTTTTTGCCCGAAAATCAGAAGAATGCATACCTTTTTACCATGAAAAAAAAAGAAATTTCTTCATTTTTGCTCCAAAATAAGGGGAATTTCTGCTTTTTTGCCTCTAAATAACTGGAATTTCTGTCTTTTTCCCCCAAAGCAAAGGTAATTTCTGTCTTTTTTGCCCCAAAATAAGGAAAAATTCTGACTTATTACTGTGAAGTAAGTGAAATTTCTGCAATTTTGCCCCAAAATAAAAGAAATTTCTGTATTTTTGCCCTCAAATAAGGGCAATTTCAGCATTTTTACCTCAAAATAATGGGAATTTCTGCATTTTTGCCACAAAATATTAGGAATTTCTGCCTTTTTGCCCCAAAATAAGAAAAATTTCTGCCTTTTTTCTCTGAAATAAGTGAAATTACTGCAATTTTGCCCCAAATAAGTGAAATTTCTGCAATTTTTCCCCAAAATAAGTGAAATTTCTGCAATTTTGCCCCAAAATAAGGGAAATTTCTGGAATTTTGCCCCAAAATAAGTGGAATTTCTGAGTTTTGCCCCAAAATAAGGAGAATTTCTGTCTTTTTGCCCCAACATATAGATAATTTCTGCCTTTTTGCCCCACAATTAGGGGAATATCTGCAATTTTGCTTCAAAATACGGGGAATTTCTGCCTTTTTGCCCGAAAATAAAAAGAATGCGTACTTTTTGCCATTTAAAAAGGAAATTTCTTCATTTTTGCTCTAAAATAAGGGGAATTTCTGCTTTTTGGCCAATAAATAGGTGGAATTTCTGTTTTTTTCCCACAAAACAATAAGAATTCCTGTCTTTTTTGCCCGAAAATAAGGAAAATTTCTGACTTATTAACCTTAAATAAGTGAAATTTCTGCAAATTTGCCCCAAAATAAGGGAAATTTCTGCCTTTTGGTCCCCAAATAAGGGGAATTTCAGCCTTTTTACCTAAAAATTAGGGGAATTTCTGCATTTTTGTCACAAAATATTAGGAATTTCTTGCTTTTTCCACCCAAATAAGAAAATTTCTGCTTTTTTTCCCTGAAACAAGTGAATTTTCTGAAATTTTGCCCCAAAATAAGTGAAATTTCTGCAATTTTTCCCCAAAATAAGGGAAATTTCGGGAATTTTGCCCCAAAATAAGTAGAATTTCTGAGTTTTGCCCCAAAATAAGGAGAATTTTTGTCTTTTTGCCCCAACATATATGGAATTTCTGCCTCTTTGCCCTACAATTAAGGGAATTTCTGCAATTTTGCTCCAAAATAAGAAAAATTTCTGCAATTTTGCCCCAAAATAAGGGAAATTTCTGCCTTTTTGACCCCAAATAAGGGGAATTTCGGTTTTTTTACCTCAAAATAGGGGAAATTTCTGCATGTTTGCCACAAAATATTATGAATTTCTGCCTTTTTGTCCCAAAATAAAAAAAATTTCTGCCTTTTTTTCCTTGAAATAAGTGAAATTTCTGCAATTTTGCCCCAAAATAAGTGAAATTTCTGCAATTTTGCCCCAAAATAAGGGAAATTTCTGCCTTTTGGCTCCCAAATAAGGGGAATTTCAGCCTTTTTACCTAAAAATAAGGGGAATTTCTGCAATTTTGCTCCAAAATAAGGGAACTTTCTGGAATTTTTCCCCAAATAAGTGTAATTTCTGAGTTTTGCCCCAAAATAAGGAGAATTTCTGTCTTTTTGCCCTAACATATAGGGAATTTCTGCCTTTTTGCCCCACAATTAGGGGAATTTCCGCAATTTTGCTCCAAAATACGGGGAATTTCTGCCTTTTTGCCCGAAAATAAGAAGAATGCATAACTTTTTGCCATAAAAAAGGGAAATTTCTTCATTTTTGCTCCAAAATAAGGGGAATTTCTGCTTTTTGCCTCAAAATAAGTGGAATTTCTGTCTTTTCCCCCAAAACAAAGGGAATTCCTGTTTTTTTGCCCCAAAATAAGGAAAATTTCTAACTTATTACCCTGAAATAAGTGAAATTTTTGCAATTTTTTACCCAAAATAAGGGAAATTTCTGACTTTTTGCCCCCAAATAAGGAAAATTTCAGCCTTTTTACCTCAAAATAAGGGAAATTTCTGCATTTTTGCAACAAAATTAGAAATTTCTGCTATTTTGCCTCAAAATAATGAAAAATTTCTGCCTTTTTTTCTGAAATAAGTGAAATTTCTGCAATTTTGCCCCAAAATTAAAAAATTTCTGCCTTTTTGCTTCAAATAAGGGGAATTTCAGCATTTTTACCTCAAAATAAGGGGAATTTCTGCATTTTTGCCACAAAATATTAGAAATTTCTGCTTTTTGCCTGAAAATAATGAAAAATTTCTGCCTTTTTTCCCTGAAATAAGTGAAATTTCTGCAATTTTGCCCAAAATAAGTGAAATTTCTGCAATTTTGCCCCAAAATAAGGGAAATTTTTGGAATTTTGCCCCAAAATAAGTGGAATTTCTGAGTTTTGCCCTAAAATAAAAAGAATTTCTGTCTTTTTGCCCTAACATATATGGAATTTCTGCCTTTTTGCCAACAATTAGGAGAATTTTTGCAATTTTGCTCCAAAATACGGGGAATTACTGCCTTTTTGCCCGAAAATCAGAAGAATGCATACCTTTTTACCATGAAAAAAAAAGAAATTTCTTCATTTTTGCTCCAAAATAAGGGGAATTTCTGCTTTTTTGCCTCTAAATAAGTGGAATTTCTGTCTTTTTCCCCCAAAGCAAAGGGAATTTCTGTCTTTTTTGCCCCAAAATAAGGAAAAATTCTGACTTATTACCGTGAAGTAAGTGAAATTTCTGCAATTTTGCCCCAAAATAAAAGAAATTTCTGTTTTTTTGCCCTCAAATAAGGGGAATTTCAGCATTTTTACCTCAAAATAATGGGAATTTCTGCATTTTTGCAACAAAATATTAGGAATTTCTGCCTTTTTGCCCCAAAATAAGGAAAATTTCTGCCTTTTTTCCCTGAAATAAATGAAATTACTGCAATTTTGCCCCAAAATAAGTGAAATTTCTGCAATTTTGCCCCAAAATAAGTGAAATTTCTGCAATTTTGCCCCAAAATAAGGGAAATTTCTGGAATTTTGCCCCAAAATAAGTGGAATTTCTGAGTTTTGCCCCAAAATAAGGAGAATTTCTGTCTTTTTGCCCAAACATATAGGGAATTTCTGACTTTTTGCCCCACAATTAGGGGAATTTCTGCAATTTTGCTTCAAAATACGGGGAATTTCTGCCTTTTTGCATGAAAATAAGAAGAATGCATACCTTTTTGCCATTTAAAAAGTAAATTTCTTCATTTTTCCTCCAAAATAATTGGAATTTCTGCTTTTTTTGCCTCTAAATAGGTGGAATTTCTGTTTTTTTTCCCACAAAACAAAGAGAATTCCTGTCTTTTTTGCCCGAAAATAAGGAAAATTTCTGATTTATTACCTTGAAATAAGTGAAATTTCTGCAATTTTGCCCCAAAATAAGGGAAATTTCGGGAATTTTGCCCCAAAATAAGTGGAATTTCTGAGTTTTGACCCAAAATAAGGAGAATTTTTGTCTATTTGCCCTAACATATATGGAATTTCTTACTTTTTTCCCCACAATTAGGGGAATTTCTGCAATTTTGCTCCAAAATACGGGGAATTTCTGCCTTTTTGCCCGAAAATCAGAATAATGCATACGTTTTTGTCATAAAACAGGGAAATTTCTTAATTTTTGCTCAAAAATAAAACGAATTTCTGCTTTTTTGCCTCTAAATAAGTGGAATTTCTGTCTTTTTCCCCTAAAACAAAGGTAATTTCTGTCTTTTTTGCCCCAAAATAAGGAAAATTTCTGACTTATTACCCTGAAAGCAGAGAAATTTCTGCAATTTTGCCCCAAAATAAGGGAAATTTCTGCCTTCTTTACCCCAAATAAGGGGAATTTCAGCCTTTTTACCTCAAAATAAGGGGAATTTCTGCATTTTTGCCACAAAATATTAGGAATTTCTGCCTTTTTGCCCCAAAATAGAGAAAATTTCTGCCTTTTTTTCTTGAAATAAGTGAAATTTCTGCAATTTTGCTCCAAAATAAATGAAATTTCTGCAATTTTGCCCCAAAATAAAGGAACTTTCTGGAATTTTGCCCCAAAATAAGGGGAATTTCTGAGTTTTGCCCCAAAATAAGGAGAATTTCTGTCTTTTTGCCCTAACATATAGGGAATTTCTGCCTTTTTCCCCACAATTAGGGGAATTTCTGCAATTTTGCTCTAAAATACGGGGAATTTCTGCCTTTAGGCTCGAAAATCAGAAGAATGCATACCCTTTTGCCATAAAAAAAAGGAAATTTCTTCATTTTTGCACCAAAATAAAGGGAATTTCTGCTTTTTTGCCACTAAATAAGTGGAATTTCTGTCTTTTTCCCCCAAAACAAAGGGAATTTCTGTCATTTTTGCCCCAAAATAAGGAAAATTTCTGACTTATTACCCTGAAGTAAGTGAAATTTCTGCAATTTTGCCACAAAATAAGGGAAATTTCTGCCTTTTTGCCCCCAAATAATGGGAATTTCAGCCTTTTTACCACAAAATGAGGGGAATTTCTGCATTTTTGCCACAAAATATTAGGAATTTCTGAATTTTTGCCACAAAATAAGAAAAATTTCTGCCTTTTTTTTCTGAAATAAGTGAAATTTCTGCAATTTTGCCCCAAAATATGTGAAATTTCTGGGATTGTGCCCCAAAATAAGTGGAATTTCTGAGTTTTGCCCCAAAATAAGGAGAATTTCTGTCTTTTTGCCCCAACATATAGGGAATTTTTGCCTTTTTGCCCCACAATTAGGGGAATTTCTTAAATTTTCTCCAAAATACGGGGAATTTCTGCCTTTTTGCCCGAAAATAAGAAGAATGCATACCTTTTTGCCATAAAAAAGGGAAATTTCTTCATTTTTGCTCCAAAATAAGGGGAATTTCTGCTTTTTTTCCTCTAAATAAGTGAAATTTCTGTCTTTTTCCCTCAAACAAAGGGAATTCCTTTATTTTTTGCCCCAAAATAAAGAAAATTTCTGACATATTACCCTGAAATAAGTGAAATTTCTGCAATTTTGCCCCAAAATAAGGGAAATTTCTGCCTTTTTGCCCCCAAATAAGGGGAATTTCAGGGTTTTTACCTCAAAATAACGGGAATTTCTGCATTTTTGCTCCAAAATATGGGAAATTTCTACCTTTTTGCCCCAAAATAAGAAAAATTTCTGCAATTTTGTACCAAAATAAAAGAAATTTCTGCCTTTTTGCCCCAAAATAAGAAAATTTCTTCTTTTTTCTGAAATAAGTGAAATTTCTGCAATTTTGCCCCAAAATAAGTCAAATTTCTGCAATTTTGCCCCAACATAAGGGAAATTTCTGGAATTTTGCCCCAAAATATGTGGAATTTCTGAGTTTTGCCCCAAAATAAAAAGAATTTCGGACTTTTTGCCCTAACATATAGGGAATTTCTGCCTTTTTGCCTCACAATTAGGGGAATAATTGCAATTTTGCTCCAAAATACGGGGAATTTCTGCCTTTTTGCCCAAAAATAAGAAGAATCATAACTTTTTGCCATAAAAAAGGGAAATTTCTTCATTTTTGCTCCAAAATAAAGGGAATTTCTGCTTTTTTGCCTCTAAATAAGTGGAATTTCTGTACTTTTCCCCTAAAACAAAGGGAATTCCCGTCTTTTTTGCCCCAAAATATGGAAAATTTCTAACTTATTACTCTGAAATAAGTGAAATTTCTGCAATTTTGCCCCAAAATAAAGGAAATTTCTGACTTTTTGCCCCCAAATAAGGAAAATTTCAGCCTTTTTACCTCGGAATAAGGAGAATTTCTGCATTTTTGCAACAAAATATTAGAAATTTCTGCCTTTTTGCACCAAAATAAGAAAATTTCTGCTTTTTTTCTGAAATAAGTGAAATTTCTGCAATTTTGCCCCAAAATAAGTGAAATTTCTGCAATTTTGCCCCAAAATAAGGAAAATTTCTGCAATTTTGCTCCAAAATACGGGGAATTTCTGCCTTTTTGCCCGAAAATAAGAAGAATGCATACCTTTTTGCCAGAAAAAAGGTAAATTTCTTCATTTTTGCTTCAAAATAAGGGGAATATCTGGTTTTTAGCCTATAAATAAGTGGAATTTCTGTCTTTTTCCCCCAAAACAAAGGAAATTTCTGTCTTTTTTGCCCCAAAATAAGGAAGATTTCTGACTTATTACCCTGAAATAAGTTAAATATCTGCAATTTTGCCCTGAAATAAGGGAAATTTCTGCCTTTTTGCCCCAAAATAAGGGGAATTTCAGGCTTTTTACCTCAAATTAAGGGGAATTTCTGCATTTTTGCTCCAAAATATGGGAAATTTCTGCCTTTTTGCCCCAAAATAAGAAAAATTTCTGCAATTTTGTACCAAAATAAAAAAAATTTCTGCCTTTTTGCCCCAAAATAAGAAAATTTCTGCTTTTTTCTGAAATAAGTGAAATTTTGGAATTTTGCATCAAAATAAGTCAAATTTCTGCAATTTTGCCCCAAAATAAGGGAAATTTCTGGAATTTTGCCCCAAAATAAGTGGAATTTCTGAGTTTTGCCCCAAAATAAGAAGAATTTGTCTTTTTGCCCTAACATATAGGGAATTTCTGCCTTTTTGCCCCACAATTACGGGAATTTCTGCAATTTTGCTCCAAAATACGGGGAATTTCTGCCTTTTTCTCCGAAAATAAGAAGAATGCATAACTCTTTGCCATAAAAAAGGGAAATTTCTTCATTTTTGCTCCAAAATAAGGGGAATTTCTGCTTTTTGCCTCAAAATAAGTGGAATTTCTGTCTTTTCCCCCAAAACAAAGGGAATTCCTGTTTTTTTGCCCCAAAATAAGGAAAATTTCTAACTTATTACCCTGAAATAAGTGAAATTTCTGCAATTTTGACCCAAAATAAGGGAAATTTCTGACTTTTTGCCCCCAAATAAGGAAAATTTCAGCCTTTTTACCTCAAAATAAGGGAAATTTCTGCATTTTTGCAACAAAATTAGAAATTTCTGCTATTTTGCCTCAAAATAATGAAAAATTTCTGCCTTTTTTTCTGAAATAAGTAAAATTTCTGCAATTTTGCCCCAAAATAAAAAAAATTCTGCCTTTTTGCTTCAAATAAGGGGAATTTCAGCCTTTTTACCTCAAAATAAGGGGAATTTCTGCATTTTTGCCACAAAATATTAGAAATTTCTGCTTTTTGCCTGAAAATAATGAAAAATTTCTGCCTTTTTTCCCTGAAATAAGTGAAATTTCTGCAATTTTGCCCCAAAATAAGTGAAATTTCTGCAATTTTGCCCCAAAATAAGGGAAATTTTTGGAATTTTGCCCCAAAATAAGTGGAATTTCTGAGTTTTGCCCTAAAATAAAAAGAATTTCTGTCTTTTTGCCCTAACATATTTGGAATTTCTGCCTTTTTGCCGACAATTAGGAGAATTTTTGCAATTTTGCTCCAAAATACGGGGAATTACTGCCTTTTTGCCCGAAAATCAGAAGAATGCATACCTTTTTACCATGAAAAAAAAAGAAATTTCTTCATTTTTGCTTCAAAATAAGGGGAATTTCTGCTTTTTTGCCTATAAATAAGTGGAATTTCTGTCTTTTTCCCCCAAAGCAAAGGGAATTTCTGTCTTTTTTGCCCCAAAATAAGGAAAAATTCTGACTTATTACCGTGAAGTAAGTGAAATTTCTGCAATTTTGCCCCAAAATAAAAGAAATTTCTGTTTTTTTGCCCTCAAATAAGGGGAATTTCAGCATTTTTACCTCAAAATAATGGGAATTTCTGCATTTTTGCCACAAAATATTAGGAATTTCTGCCTTTTTGCCCCAAAATAAGGAAAATTTCTGCCTTTTTCCCCTGAAATAAATGAAATTACTGCAATTTTGCCCCAAAATAAGTGAAATTTCTGCAATTTTGCCCCAAAATAAGTGACATTTCTGCAATTTTGCCCCAAAATAAGGGAAATTTCTGGAATTTTGCCCCAAAATAAGTGGAATTTTTGAGTTTTGCCCCAAAATAAGGAGAATTTTTGTCTTTTTGCCCCAACATATATGGAATTTCTGCCTTTTTGCCCCACAATTAGGGGAATTTCTGCAATTTTGCTCCAAAATACGGGGAATTTCTGCCTTTTTGCCCGAAAATCAGAATAATGCATACGTTTTTGTCATAAAACAGGGAAATTTCTTAATTTTTGCTCAAAAATAAAACGAATTTCTGCTTTTTTTGCCTCTAAATAAGTGAAATTTCTGTCTTTTTCCCGCAAAACAAAGGTAATTTCTGTCTTTTTTGCCCCAAAATAAGGATAATTTCTGACTTATTACCCTGAAATATGAAAAATTTCTGCAATTTTGCCCCAAAATAAGGAAAATTTCTGCAATTTTGCCCAAAAATAAGTGGAATTTCTGAGTTTTGCCCCAAAATAAGGAGAATTTCTGCAGTTTTGCTCCAAAATACGGGGAATTTCTGCCTTTTTGCCCGAAAATAAGAAGAATGCATACCTATTTGCCAGAAAAAAGGGAAATTTCTTCATTTTTGCTTCAAAATAAGGGGAATTTCTGGTTTTTAGCCTCTAAATAAGTGGAATTTCTGTCTTTTTCCCCCAAAACAAAGGAAATTTCTGTCTTTTTTGCCTCAAAATAAGGAAGATTTCTGACTTATTACCCTGAAATAAGTTAAATATCTGCAATTTTGCCCTGAAATAAGGGAAATTTCTGCTTTTTTGCCCAAAAATAAGGGGAATTTCAGGCTTTTTACCTCAAAATAAGGGGACTTTCTGCATTTTTGCTCCAAAATATGGGAAATTTCTGCCTTTTTGCCCCAAAATAAAAAAAATTTCTGCAATTTTGTACCAAAATAAAAAAAATTTCTGCCTTTTTGCCCCAAAATAAGAAAATTTCTGCTTTTTTCTGAAATAAGTGAAATTTTGGAATTTTGCATCAAAATAAGTCAAATTTCTGCAATTTTGCCCCAAAATAAGGGAAATTTCTGGAATTTTGCCCCAAAATAAGTGGAATTTCTTAGTTTTGCCCCAAATTAAGAAGAATTTGTCTTTTTGCCCTAACATATAGGGAATTTCTGCCTTTTTGCCCCACAATTACAAGAATTTCTGCAATTTTGCTCCAAAATACGGGGAATTTCTGCCTTTTTCTCCGAAAATAAGAAGAATGCATAACTTTTTGCCATAAAAAAAGGGAAATTTCTTCATTTTTGCTCCAAAATAAGGGGAATTTCTGCATTTTGCCTCAAAATAAGTGGAATTACTGTCTTTTCCCCAAAACAAAGGGAATTCCTGTTTTTTTGCCCCAAAATAAGGAAAATTTCTAACTTATTACCCTGAAATAAGTGAAATTTCTGCAATTTTGACCCAAAATAAGGGAAATTTCTGACTTTTTGCCCCCAAATAAGGAAAATTTCAGCCTTTTTACCTCAAAATAAGGGAAATTTCTGCATTTTTGCAACAAAATTAGAAATTTCTGCTATTTTGCCTCAAAATAATGAAAAATTTCTGCCTTTTTTTTCTGAAATAAGTGAAATTTCTGCAATTTTGCCCCAAAATAAAAAAATTTCTGCCTTTTTTCTTCAAATAAGGGGAATTTCAGCCTTTTTACCTCAAAATAAGGGGAATTTCTGCATTTTTGCCACAAAATATTAGAAATTTCTGCTTTTGCCTGAAAATAATGAAAAATTTCTACCTTTTTTCCCTGAAATAAGTGAAATTTCTTCAATTTTGCCCCAAAATAGTGAAATTTCTGCAATTTTGCCCCAAAATAAGGGAAATTTTTGGAATGTTGCCCCAAAATAAGTGGAATTTCTGAGTTTTGCCCTAAAATAAAAAGAATTTCTGTCTTTTTGCCCTAACATATTTGGAATTTCTGCCTTTTTGCCGACAATTAGGAGAATTTTTGCAATTTTGCTCCAAAATACGGGGAATTACTGCCTTTTTGCCCGAAAATCAGAAGAATGCATACCTTTTTACCATGAAAAAAAAAAGAAATTTCTTCATTTTTGCTCCAAAATAAGGGGAATTTCTGCTTTTTTGCCTCTAAATAAGTGGAATTTCTGTCTTTTTCCCCCAAAGCAAAGGGAATTTCTGTCTTTTTTGCCCCAAAATAAGGAAAAATTCTGACTTATTACCGTGAAGTAAGTGAAATTTCTGCAATTTTTTCCCAAAATAAAAGAAATTTCTGTTTTTTTGCCCTCAAATAAGGGGAATTTCAGCATTTTTACCTCAAAATAATGGGAATTTCTGCATTTTTGCCACAAAATATTAGGAATTTCTGCCTTTTTGCCCCAAAATAAGGAAAATTTCTGCCTTTTTTCCCTGAAATAAATGAAATTACTGCAATTTTGCCCCAAAATAAGTGAAATTTCTGCAATTTTGCCCCAAAATAAGTGAAATTTCTGCAATTTTGCCCATAAATAAGGGAAATTTCTGGAATTTTGCCCCAAAATAAGTGGAATTTCTGAGTTTTGCCCCAAAATAAGGAGAATTTCTGTCTTTTTGCCCCAACATATAGATAATTTCTGCCTTTTTGCCCCACAATTAAGGGAATTTCTGCAATTTTGCTTCAAAATACGGGGAATTTCTGCCTTTTTGCCCGAAAATAAGAAGAATGCATACTTTTTGCCATTTAAAAAGGAAATTTCTTCATTTTTGCTCCAAAATAAGGGGAATTTCTGCTTTTTTGCCTCTAAATAGGTGGAATTTCTGTCTTTTTCCCACAAAACAATAAGAATTCCTGTCTTTTTTGCCCGAAAATAAGAAAAATTTCTGACTTATTACCCTTAAATAAGTGAAATTTCTGCAAATTTGCCCCAAAATAAGGGAAATTTCTGCCTTTTGGCCCCCAAATAAGGGGAATTTCAGCCTTTTTACCTAAAAATAAGTGGAATTTCTGCATTTTTGCCACAAAATATTAGGAATTTCTGGCTTTTTGCACCCAAATAAGAAAATTTCTTCTTTTTTCCCTGAAATAAGTGAATTTTCTGAAATTTTGCCCCAAAATAAGTGAAATTTCTGCAATTTTGCCCCAAAATAAGGGAAATTTCGAAAATTTTGCCCCAAAATAAGTGGAATTTCTGAGTTTTGCCCCAAAATAAGGAGAATTTTTGTCTTTTTGCCCCAACATATATGGAATTTCTGCCTTTTTGCCCCACAATTAGGGGAATTTCTGCAATTTTGCTCCAAAATACGGGGAATTTCTGCCTTTTTGCCCGAAAATCAGAATAATGCATACGTTTTTGTCATAAAACAGGGAAATTTCTTCATATTTGCTCAAAAATAAAACGAATTTCTGCTTTTTTGCCTCTAAATAAGTGGAATTTCTGTCTTTTTCCCGCAAAACAAAGGTAATTTCTGTCTTTTTTGCCCCAAAATAAGGAAACTTTCTGACTTATTACCCTGAAATATGAAAAATTTCTGCAATTTTGCCCCAAAATAAGGAAAATTTCTGCAATTTTGCCCCAAAATATGTGGAATTTCTGAGTTTTGCCCCAAAATAAGGAGAATTTCTGCAGTTTTGCTCCAAAATACGGGGAATTTCTGCCTTTTGCCCGAAAATAAGAAGAATGCATACCTTTTTGCCAGAAAAAAGGGAAATTTCTTCATTTTTGCTTCAAAATAAGGGGAATATCTGGTTTTTAGCCTATAAATAAGTGGAATTTCTGTCTTTTTCCCCCAAAACAAAGGAAATTTCTGTCTTTTTTGCCCCAAATTAAGGAAGATTTCTGACTTATTACCCTGAAATAAGTTAAATATCTGCAATTTTGCCCTGAAATAAGGGAAATTTCTGCCTTTTTGCCCCAAAATAAGGGGAATTTCAGGCTTTTTACCTCAAATTAAGGAGAATTTCTGCATTTTTGCTCCAAAATATGGGAAATTTCTGCCTTTTTGCCCCAAAATAAGAAAAATTTCTGCAATTTTGTACCAAAATAAAAAAAATTTCTGCCTTTTTGCCCCAAAATAAGAAAATTTCTGCTTTTTTCTGAAATAAGTGAAATTTTGGAATTTTGCATCAAAATAAGTCAAATTTCTGCAATTTTGCCCCAAAATAAGGGAAATTTCTGGAATTTTGCCCCAAAATAAGTGGAATTTCTGAGTTTTGCCCCAAAATAAGAAGAATTTGTCTTTTTGCCCTAACATATAGGGAATTTCTGCCTTTTTGCCCCACAATTACGGGAATTTCTGCAATTTTGCTCCAAAATACGGGGAATTTCTGCCTTTTTCTCCGAAAATAAGAAGAATGCATAACTCTTTGCCATATAAAAGGGAAATTTCTTCATTTTTGCTCCAAAATAAGGGGAATTTCTGCTTTTTGCCTCAAAATAAGTGGAATTTCTGTCTTTTCCCCCAAAACAAAGGGAATTCCTGTTTTTTTGCCCCAAAATAAGGAAAATTTCTAACTTATTACCCTGAAATAAGTGAAATTTCTGCAATTTTGACCCAAAATAAGGGAAATTTCTGACTTTTTACCTCAAAATAAGGGAAATTTCAGCCTTTTTACCTCAAAATAAGGGAAATTTCTGCATTTTTGCAACAAAATTAGAAATTTCTGCTATTTTGCCTCAAAATAATGAAAAATTTCTGCCTTTTTTTTCTGAAATAAGTAAAATTTCTGCAATTTTGCCCCAAAATAAAAAAAATTCTGCCTTTTTGCTTCAAATAAGGGGAATTTCAGCCTTTTTACCTCAAAATAAGGGGAATTTCTGCATTTTTGCCACAAAATATTAGAAATTTCTGCTTTTTGCCTGAAAATAATGAAAAATTTCTGCCTTTTTTCCCTGAAATAAGTGAAATTTCTGCAATTTTGCCCCAAAATAAGGGAAATTTTTAGAATGTTGCCCCAAAATAAGTGGAATTTCTGAGTTTTGCCCTAAAATAAAAAGAATTTCTGTCTTTTTGCCCTAACATATTTGGAATTTCTGCCTTTTTGCCGACAATTAGGAGAATTTTTGCAATTTTGCTCCAAAATACGGGGAATTACTGCCTTTTTGCCCAAAAATCAGAAGAATGCATACCTTTTTACCATGAAAAAAAAAAGAAATTTCTTCATTTTTGCTCCAAAATAAGGGGAATTTCTGCTTTTTTGCCTCTAAATAAGTGGAATTTCTGTCTTTTTCCCCCAAAGCAAAGGGAATTTCTGTCTTTTTTGCCCCAAAATAAGGAAAAATTCTGACTTATTACCGTGAAGTAAGTGAAATTTCTGCAATTTTGCCCCAAAATAAAAGAAATTTCTGTTTTTTTGCCCTCAAATAAGGGGAATTTCAGCATTTTTACCTCAAAATAATGGGAATTTCTGCATTTTTGCCACAAAATATTAGGAATTTCTGCCTTTTTGCCCCAAAATAAGGAAAATTTCTGCCTTTTTTCCCTGAAATAAATGAAATTACTGCAATTTTGCCCCAAAATAAGTGAAATTTCTGCAATTTTGCCCCAAAATAAGTGAAATTTCTGCAATTTTGCCCATAAATAAGGGAAATTTCTGGAATTTTGCCCCAAAATAAGTGTTATTTCTGAGTTTTGCCCCAAAATAAGGAGAATTTCTGTCTTTTTGCCCCAACATATAGATAATTTCTGCCTTTTTGCCCCACAATTAAGGGAATTTCTGCAATTTTGCTTCAAAATACGGGGAATTTCTGCCTTTTTGCCCGAAAATAAGAAGAATGCATACTTTTTGCCATTTAAAAAGGAAATTTCTTCATTTTTGCTCCAAAATAAGGGGAATTTCTGCTTTTTTGCCTCTAAATAGGTGGAATTTCTGTCTTTTTCCCACAAAACTATAAGAATTCCTGTCTTTTTTGCCCGAAAATAAGAAAAATTTCTGACTTATTACCCTTAAATAAGTGAAATTTCTGCAAATTTGCCCCAAAATAAGGGAAATTTCTGCCTTTTGGCCCCCAAATAAGGGGAATTTCAGCCTTTTTACCTAAAAATAAGGAGAATTTCTGCATTTTTGCCACAAAATATTAGGAATTTCTGGCTTTTTGCACCCAAATAAGAAAATTTCTGCTTTTTTCCCTGAAATAAGTGAATTTTCTGAAATTTTGCCCCAAAATAAGTGAAATTTCTGCAATTTTGCCCCAAAATAAGGGAAATTTCGAAAATTTTGCCCCAAAATAAGTGGAATTTCTGAGTTTTGCCCCAAAATAAGGAGAATTTTTGTCTTTTTGCCCCAACATATATGGAATTTCTGCCTTTTTGCCCCACAATTAGGGGAATTTCTGCAATTTTGCTCCAAAATACGGGGAATTTCTGCCTTTTTGCCCGAAAATCAGAATAATGCATACGTTTTTGTCATAAAACAGGGAAATTTCTTCATATTTGCTCAAAAATAAAACGAATTTCTGCTTTTTTGCCTCTAAATAAGTGGAATTTCTGTCTTTTTCCCGCAAAACAAAGGTAATTTCTGTCTTTTTTGCCCCAAAATAAGGAAACTTTCTGACTTATTACCCTGAAATATGAAAAATTTCTGCAATTTTGCCCCAAAATAAGGAAAATTTCTGCAATTTTGCCCCAAAATATGTGGAATTTCTGAGTTTTGCCCCAAAATAAGGAGAATTTCTGCAGTTTTGCTCCAAAATACGGGGAATTTCTGCCTTTTGCCCGAAAATAAGAAGAATGCATACCTTTTTGCCAGAAAAAAGGGAAATTTCTTCATTTTTGCTTCAAAATAAGGGGAATATCTGGTTTTTAGCCTATAAATAAGTGGAATTTCTGTCTTTTTCCCCCAAAACAAAGGAAATTTCTGTCTTTTTTGCCCCAAATTAAGGAAGATTTCTGACTTATTACCCTGAAATAAGTTAAATATCTGCAATTTTGCCCTGAAATAAGGGAAATTTCTGCCTTTTTGCCCCAAAATAAGGGGAATTTCAGGCTTTTTACCTCAAATTAAGGAGAATTTCTGCATTTTTGCTCCAAAATATGGGAAATTTCTGCCTTTTTGCCCCAAAATAAGAAAAATTTCTGCAATTTTGTACCAAAATAAAAAAAATTTCTGCCTTTTTGCCCCAAAATAAGAAAATTTCTGCTTTTTTCTGAAATAAGTGAAATTTTGGAATTTTGCATCAAAATAAGTCAAATTTCTGCAATTTTGCCCCAAAATAAGGGAAATTTCTGGAATTTTGCCCCAAAATAAGTGGAATTTCTGAGTTTTGCCCCAAAATAAGAAGAATTTGTCTTTTTGCCCTAACATATAGGGAATTTCTGCCTTTTTGCCCCACAATTACGGGAATTTCTGCAATTTTGCTCCAAAATACGGGGAATTTCTGCCTTTTTCTCCGAAAATAAGAAGAATGCATAACTCTTTGCCATAAAAAAGGGAAATTTCTTCATTTTTGCTCCAAAATAAGGGGAATTTCTGCTTTTTGCCTCAAAATAAGTGGAATTTCTGTCTTTTCCCCCAAAACAAAGGGAATTCCTGTTTTTTTGCCCCAAAATAAGGAAAATTTCTAACTTATTACCCTGAAATAAGTGAAATTTCTGCAATTTTGACCCAAAATAAGGGAAATTTCTGACTTTTTACCTCAAAATAAGGGAAATTTCAGCCTTTTTACCTCAAAATAAGGGAAATTTCTGCATTTTTGCAACAAAATTAGAAATTTCTGCTATTTTGCCTCAAAATAATGAAAAATTTCTGCCTTTTTTTTCTGAAATAAGTAAAATTTCTGCAATTTTGCCCCAAAATAAAAAAAAATTCTGCCTTTTTGCTTCAAATAAGGGGAATTTCAGCCTTTTTACCTCAAAATAAGGGGAATTTCTGCATTTTTGCCACAAAATATTAGAAATTTCTGCTTTTTGCCTGAAAATAATGAAAAATTTCTGCCTTTTTTCCCTGAAATAAGTGAAATTTCTGCAATTTTGCCCCAAAATAAGGGAAATTTTTAGAATGTTGCCCCAAAATAAGTGGAATTTCTGAGTTTTGCCCTAAAATAAAAAGAATTTCTGTCTTTTTGCCCTAACATATTTGGAATTTCTGCCTTTTTGCCGACAATTAGGAGAATTTTTGCAATTTTGCTCCAAAATACGGGGAATTACTGCCTTTTTGCCCAAAAATCAGAAGAATGCATACCTTTTTACCATGAAAAAAAAAAGAAATTTCTTCATTTTTGCTCCAAAATAAGGGGAATTTCTGCTTTTTTGCCTCTAAATAAGTGGAATTTCTGTCTTTTTCCCCCAAAGCAAAGGGAATTTCTGTCTTTTTTGCCCCAAAATAAGGAAAAATTCTGACTTATTACCGTGAAGTAAGTGAAATTTCTGCAATTTTGCCCCAAAATAAAAGAAATTTCTGTTTTTTTGCCCTCAAATAAGGGGAATTTCAGCATTTTTACCTCAAAATAATGGGAATTTCTGCATTTTTGCCACAAAATATTAGGAATTTCTGCCTTTTTGCCCCAAAATAAGGAAAATTTCTGCCTTTTTTCCCTGAAATAAATGAAATTACTGCAATTTTGCCCCAAAATAAGTGAAATTTCTGCAATTTTGCCCCAAAATAAGTGAAATTTCTGCAATTTTGCCCATAAATAAGGGAAATTTCTGGAATTTTGCCCCAAAATAAGTGGAATTTCTGAGTTTTGCCCCAAAATAAGGAGAATTTCTGTCTTTTTGCCCCAACATATAGATAATTTCTGCCTTTTTGCCCCACAATTAAGGGAATTTCTGCAATTTTGCTTCAAAATACGGGGAATTTCTGCCTTTTTGCCCGAAAATAAGAAGAATGCATACTTTTTGCCATTTAAAAAGGAAATTTCTTCATTTTTGCTCCAAAATAAGGGGAATTTCTGCTTTTTTGCCTCTAAATAGGTGGAATTTCTGTCTTTTTCCCACAAAACAATAAGAATTCCTGTCTTTTTTGCCCGAAAATAAAAAAAATTTCTGACTTATTACCCTTAAATAAGTGAAATTTCTGCAAATTTGCCCCAAAATAAGGGAAATTTCTGCCTTTTGGCCCCCAAATAAGGGGAATTTCAGCCTTTTTACCTAAAAATAAGGGGAATTTCTGCATTTTTGCCACAAAATATTAGGAATTTCTGGCTTTTTGCACCCAAATAAGAAAATTTCTGCTTTTTTCCCTGAAATAAGTGAATTTTCTGAAATTTTGCCCCAAAATAAGTGAAATTTCTGCAATTTTGCCCCAAAATAAGGGAAATTTCGAAAATTTTGCCCCAAAATAAGTGGAATTTCTGAGTTTTGCCCCAAAATAAGGAGAATTTTTGTCTTTTTGCCCCAACATATATGGAATTTCTGCCTTTTTGCCCCACAATTAGGGGAATTTCTGCAATTTTGCTCCAAAATACGGGGAATTTCTGCCTTTTTGCCCGAAAATCAGAATAATGCATACGTTTTTGTCATAAAACAGGGAAATTTCTTCATATTTGCTCAAAAATAAAACGAATTTCTGCTTTTTTGCCTCTAAATAAGTGGAATTTCTGTCTTTTTCCCGCAAAACAAAGGTAATTTCTGTCTTTTTTGCCCCAAAATAAGGAAACTTTCTGACTTATTACCCTGAAATATGAAAAATTTCTGCAATTTTGCCCCAAAATAAGGAAAATTTCTGCAATTTTGCCCCAAAATATGTGGAATTTCTGAGTTTTGCCCCAAAATAAGGAGAATTTCTGCAGTTTTGCTCCAAAATACGGGGAATTTCTGCCTTTTGCCCGAAAATAAGAAGAATGCATACCTTTTTGCCAGAAAAAAGGGAAATTTCTTCATTTTTGCTTCAAAATAAGGGGAATATCTGGTTTTTAGCCTATAAATAAGTGGAATTTCTGTCTTTTTCCCCCAAAACAAAGGAAATTTCTGTCTTTTTTGCCCCAAATTAAGGAAGATTTCTGACTTATTACCCTGAAATAAGTTAAATATCTGCAATTTTGCCCTGAAATAAGGGAAATTTCTGCCTTTTTGCCCCAAAATAAGGGGAATTTCAGGCTTTTTACCTCAAATTAAGGAGAATTTCTGCATTTTTGCTCCAAAATATGGGAAATTTCTGCCTTTTTGCCCCAAAATAAGAAAAATTTCTGCAATTTTGTACCAAAATAAAAAAAATTTCTGCCTTTTTGCCCCAAAATAAGAAAATTTCTGCTTTTTTCTGAAATAAGTGAAATTTTGGAATTTTGCATCAAAATAAGTCAAATTTCTGCAATTTTGCCCCAAAATAAGGGAAATTTCTGGAATTTTGCCCCAAAATAAGTGGAATTTCTGAGTTTTGCCCCAAAATAAGAAGAATTTGTCTTTTTGCCCTAACATATAGGGAATTTCTGCCTTTTTGCCCCACAATTACGGGAATTTCTGCAATTTTGCTCCAAAATACGGGGAATTTCTGCCTTTTTCTCCGAAAATAAGAAGAATGCATAACTCTTTGCCATAAAAAAGGGAAATTTCTTCATTTTTGCTCCAAAATAAGGGGAATTTCTGCTTTTTGCCTCAAAATAAGTGGAATTTCTGTCTTTTCCCCCAAAACAAAGGGAATTCCTGTTTTTTTGCCCCAAAATAAGGAAAATTTCTAACTTATTACCCTGAAATAAGTGAAATTTCTGCAATTTTGACCCAAAATAAGGGAAATTTCTGACTTTTTGCCCCCAAATAAGGAAAATTTCAGCCTTTTTACCTCAAAATAAGGGAAATTTCTGCATTTTTGCAACAAAATTAGAAATTTCTGCTATTTTGCCTCAAAATAATGAAAAATTTCTGCCTTTTTTTTCTGAAATAAGTAAAATTTCTGCAATTTTGCCCCAAAATAAAAAAAATTCTGCCTTTTTGCTTCAAATAAGGGGAATTTCAGCCTTTTTACCTCAAAATAAGGGGAATTTCTGCATTTTTGCCACAAAATATTAGAAATTTCTGCTTTTTGCCTGAAAATAATGAAAAATTTCTGCCTTTTTTCCCTGAAATAAGTGAAATTTCTGCAATTTTGCCCCAAAATAAGGGAAATTTTTAGAATGTTGCCCCAAAATAAGTGGAATTTCTGAGTTTTGCCCTAAAATAAAAAGAATTTCTGTCTTTTTGCCCTAACATATTTGGAATTTCTGCCTTTTTGCCGACAATTAGGAGAATTTTTGCAATTTTGCTCAAAAATACGGGGAATTACTGCCTTTTTGCCCAAAAATCAGAAGAATGCATACCTTTTTACCATGAAAAAAAAAAGAAATTTCTTCATTTTTGCTCCAAAATAAGGGGAATTTCTGCTTTTTTGCCTCTAAATAAGTGGAATTTCTGTCTTTTTCCCCCAAAGCAAAGGGAATTTCTGTCTTTTTTGCCCCAAAATAAGGAAAAATTCTGACTTATTACCGTGAAGTAAGTGAAATTTCTGCAATTTTGCCCCAAAATAAAAGAAATTTCTGTTTTTTTGCCCTCAAATAAGGGGAATTTCAGCATTTTTACCTCAAAATAATGGGAATTTCTGCATTTTTGCCACAAAATATTAGGAATTTCTGCCTTTTTGCCCCAAAATAAGGAAAATTTCTGCCTTTTTTCCCTGAAATAAATGAAATTACTGCAATTTTGCCCCAAAATAAGTGAAATTTCTGCAATTTTGCCCCAAAATAAGTGAAATTTCTGCAGTTTTGCCCCAAAATAAGGGAAATTTCTGGAATTTTGCCCCAAAATAAGTGGAATTTCTGAGTTTTGCCCCAAAATAAGGAGAATTTCTGTCTTTTTGCCCCAACAAATAGATAATTTCTGCCTTTTTGCCCCACAATTAAGGGAATTTCTGCAATTTTGCTTCAAAATACGGGGAATTTCTGCCTTTTTGCCCGAAAATAAGAAGAATGCATACTTTTTACCATTTAAAAAGGAAATTTCTTCATTTTTGCTCCAAAATAAGGGGAATTTCTACTTTTTTGCCTCTAAATAGGTGGAATTTCTGTCTTTTTCCCACAAAACAATAAGAATTCCTGTCTTTTTTGCCCGAAAATAAGAAAAATTTCTGACTTATTACCCTTAAATAAGTGAAATTTCTGCAAATTTGCCCCAAAATAAGGGAAATTTCTGCCTTTTGGCCCCCAAATAAGGGGAATTTCAGCCTTTTTACCTAAAAATAAGGGGAATTTCTGCATTTTTGCCACAAAATATTAGGAATTTCTGGCTTTTTGCACCCAAATAAGAAAATTTCTGCTTTTTTCCCTGAAATAAGTGAATTTTCTGAAATTTTGCCCCAAAATAAGTGAAATTTCTGCAATTTTGCCCCAAAATAAGGGAAATTTCGAAAATTTTGCCCCAAAATAAGTGGAATTTCTGAGTTTTGCCCCAAAATAAGGAGAATTTTTGTCTTTTTGCCCCAACATATATGGAATTTCTGCCTTTTTGCCCCACAATTAGGGGAATTTCTGCAATTTTGCTCCAAAATACGGGGAATTTCTGCCTTTTTGCCCGAAAATCAGAATAATGCATACGTTTTTGTCATAAAACAGGGAAATTTCTTCATATTTGCTCAAAAATAAAACGAATTTCTGCTTTTTTGCCTCTAAATAAGTGGAATTTCTGTCTTTTTCCCGCAAAACAAAGGTAATTTCTGTCTTTTTTGCCCCAAAATAAGGAAACTTTCTGACTTATTACCCTGAAATATGAAAAATTTCTGCAATTTTGCCCCAAAATAAGGAAAATTTCTGCCTTTTTGACCCCGAATAAGGGGAATTGCAGACTTTTTACCTCAAAATAATGTGAATTTATGCATTTTTGCCACAAAATATTAGGAATTTCTGCTTTTTTTTTCCAAAATAAAAAAAATTTCTGCCTTTTTTCCTTGAAATAAGTGAAATTTCTGCAATTTTGCCCCAAAATAAGTGAAATTTCTGCAATTTTGCCCCAAAATAAGGGAACTTTCTGGAATTTTGCCCCAAAATAAGTGTAATTTCTGAGTTTTGCCCCAAAATAAGGAGAATTTCTGTCTTTTTGCCCTAACATATAGGGAATTTCTGCCTTTTTGCCCCACAATTAGGGGAATTTCTGCAATTTTGCTCCAAAATACGGGGAATTTCTGCATTTTTGCCCGAAAATCAAAAGAATGCATACCTTTTTGCCATAAAAAAAGGAAATTTCTTCATTTTTGCTCCAAAATAAAGGGAATTTCTGCATTTTTGCCACTAAATAAGTGGAATTTCAGTTTTTTTTCCCCCAAAACAAAGGGATTTTTCGTCTAATTTGCGCCAAAATAAGGAAAATTTCTTACTTTTTACCCTGAAGTAAGTGAAATTTCTGCAATTTTGCCACAAAATAAGGGAAATATCTGCCTTTTTGCCCCCAAATAAAGGGAATTTCAGCCTTTTTACCACAAAATAAGAAGAATTTCTGCATTTTTGCCACAAAATATTAGGAATTTCTGAATTTTTGCTTCAAAATAAGGAAAATTTCTGCCTTTTTTCCCTGAAATAAGTGAAATTTCTGCAATTGTGCCCCAAAATATGTGGAATTTCTGAGTTTTGCCCCAAAATAAGGAGAATTTATGCAGTTTTGCTCCAAAATATGGGGAATTTCTGCCTTTTTGCCCGAAAATAAGAAGAATGCATACCTTTTTGCCAGAAAAAAGGGAAATTTCTTCATTTTTGCTTCAAAATAAGGGGAATATCTGGTTTTTAGCCTATAAATAAGTGGAATTTCTGTCTTTTTCCCCCAAAACAAAGGAAATTTCTGTCTTTTTTGCCCCAAAATAAGGAAGATTTCTGACTTATTACCCTGAAATAAGTTAAATATCTGCAATTTTGCCCTGAAATAAGGGAAATTTCTGCCTTTTTGCCCCAAAATAAGGGGAATTTCAGGCTTTTTACCTCAAATTAAGGGGAATTTCTGCATTTTTGCTCCAAAATATGGGAAATTTCTGCCTTTTTGCCCCAAAATAAGAAAAATTTCTGCAATTTTGTACCAAAATAAAAAAAATTTCTGCCTTTTTGCCCCAAAATAAGAAAATTTCTGCTTTTTTCTGAAATAAGTGAAATTTTGGAATTTTGCATCAAAATAAGTCAAATTTCTGCAATTTTGCCCCAAAATAAGGGAAATTTCTGGAATTTTGCCCCAAAATAAGTGGAATTTCTGAGTTTTGCCCCAAAATAAGAAGAATTTGTCTTTTTGCCCTAACATATAGGGAATTTCTGCCTTTTTGCCCCACAATTACGGGAATTTCTGCAATTTTGCTCCAAAATACGGGGAATTTCTGCCTTTTTCTCCGAAAATAAGAAGAATGCATAACTTTTTGCCATAAAAAAGGGAAATTTCTTCATTTTTGCTCCAAAATAAGGGGAATTTCTGCTTTTTGCCTCAAAATAAGTGGAATTTCTGTCTTTTCCCCCAAAACAAAGGGAATTCCTGTTTTTTTGCCCTTAAAATAAGGAAAATTTCTAACTTATTACCCTGAAATAAGTGAAATTTCTGCAATTTTGACCCAAAATAAGGGAAATTTCTGACTTTTTGCCCCCAAATAAGGAAAATTTCAGCCTTTTTACCTCAAAATAAGGGATATTTCTGCATTTTTGCAACAAAATTAGAAATTTCTGCTATTTTGCCTCAAAATAATGAAAAATTTCTGCCTTTTTTTCTGAAATAAGTAAAATTTCTGCAATTTTGCCCCAAAATAAAAAAAATTCTGCCTTTTTGCTTCAAATAAGGGGAATTTCAGCCTTTTTACCTCAAAATAAGGGGAATTTCTGCATTTTTGCCACAAAATATTAGAAATTTCTGCTTTTTGCCTGAAAATAATGAAAAATTTCTGCCTTTTTTCCCTGAAATAAGTGAAATTTCTGCAATTTTGCCCCAAAATAGTGAAATTTCTGCAATTTTGCCCCAAAATAAGGGAAATTTTTGGAATTTTGCCCCAAAATAAGTGGAATTTCTGAGTTTTGCCCTAAAATAAAAAGAATTTCTGTCTTTTTGCCCTAACATATTTGGAATTTCTGCCTTTTTGCCGACAATTAGGAGAATTTTTGCAATTTTGCTCCAAAATACGGGGAATTACTGCCTTTTTGCCCGAAAATCAGAAGAATGCATACCTTTTTACCATGAAAAAAAAAAGAAATTTCTTCATTTTTGCTCCAAAATAAGGGGAATTTCTGCTTTTTTGCCTCTAAATAAGTGGAATTTCTGTCTTTTTCCCCCAAAGCAAAGGGAATTTCTGTCTTTTTTGCCCCAAAATAAGGAAAAATTCTGACTTATTACCGTGAAGTAAGTGAAATTTCTGCAATTTTGCCCCAAAATAAAAGAAATTTCTGTTTTTTTGCCCTCAAATAAGGGGAATTTCAGCATTTTTACCTCAAAATAATGGGAATTTCTGCATTTTTGCCACAAAATATTAGGAATTTCTGCCTTTTTGCCCCAAAATAAGGAAAATTTCTGCCTTTTTTCCCTGAAATAAATGAAATTACTGCAATTTTGCCCCAAAATAAGTGAAATTTCTGCAGTTTTGCCCCAAAATAAGGGAAATTTCTGGAATTTTGCCCCAAAATAAGTGGAAATTCTGAGTTTTGCCCCAAAATAAGGAGAATTTCTGTCTTTTTGCCCCAACAAATAGATAATTTCTGCCTTTTTGCCCCACAATTAAGGGAATTTCTGCAATTTTGCTTCAAAATACGGGGAATTTCTGCCTTTTTGCCCGAAAATAAGAAGAATGCATACTTTTTGCCATTTAAAAAGGAAATTTCTTCATTTTTGCTCCAAAATAAGGGGAATTTCTACTTTTTTGCCTCTAAATAGGTGGAATTTCTGTCTTTTTCCCACAAAACAATAAGAATTCCTGTCTTTTTTGCCCGAAAATAAGAAAAATTTCTGACTTATTATCCTTAAATAAGTGAAATTTCTGCAAATTTGCCCCAAAATAAGGGAAATTTCTGCCTTTTGGCCCCCAAATAAGGGGAATTTCAGCCTTTTTACCTAAAAATAAGGGGAATTTCTGCATTTTTGCCACAAAATATTAGGAATTTCTGGCTTTTTGCACCCAAATAAGAAAATTTCTGCTTTTTTTCCCTGAAATAAGTGAATTTTCTGAAATTTTGCCCCAAAATAAGTGAAATTTCTGCAATTTTGCCCCAAAATAAGGGAAATTTCGGGAATTTTGCCCCAAAATAAGTGGAATTTCTGAGTTTTGCCCCAAAATAAGGAGAATTTTTGTCTTTTTGCCCCAACATATATGGAATTTCTGCCTTTTTGCCCCACAATTAGGGGAATTTCTGCAATTTTGCTCCAAAATACGGGGAATTTCTGCCTTTTTGCCCGAAAATCAGAATAATGCATACGTTTTTGTCATAAAACAGGGAAATTTCTTCATATTTGCTCAAAAATAAAACGAATTTCTGCTTTTTTGCCTCTAAATAAGTGGAATTTCTGTCTTTTTCCCGCAAAACAAAGGTAATTTCTGTCTTTTTTGCCCCAAAATAAGGAAAATTTCTGACTTATTACCCTGAAATATGAAAAATTTCTGCAATTTTGCCCCAAAATAAGGAAAATTTCTGCCTTTTTGACCCCGAATAAGGGGAATTTCAGCCTTTTTACCTCAAAATAAGGTGAATTTCTGCATTTTTTCCACAAAATATTAGGAATTTCTGCATTTTTTTCCCAAAATAAAAAAAATTTCTGCCTTTTTTCCTTGAAATAAGTGAAATTTCTGCAATTTTGCCCCAATATAAGTGAAATTTCTGCAATTTTGCCCCAAAATAAGGGAACTTTCTGGAATTTTGCCCCAAAATAAGTGTAATTTCTGAGTTTTGCCCCAAAATAAGGAGAATTTCTGTCTTTTTGCCCTAACATATAGGGAATTTCTGCCTTTTTGCCCCACAATTAGGGGAATTTCTGCAATTTTGCTCCAACATACGGGGAATTTCTGCCTTTTTGCCCGAAAATCAAAAGAATGCATACCTTTTTGCCATAAAAAAAGGAAATTTCTTCATTTTTGCTCCAAAATAAAGGGAATTTCTGCATTTTTGCCACTAAATAAGTGGAATTTCAATTTTTTCCCCCAAAACAAAGGGATTTTTCGTCTAATTTGCCCCAAAATAAGGAAAACTTCTGACTTTTTACCCTGAAGTAAGTGAAATTTCTGCAATTTTGCCACAAAATAAGGGAAATATCTGCCTTTTTGCCCTCAAATAAAAGGAATTTCAGCCTTTTTACCACAAAATAAGAAAAATTTCTGCATTTTTGCCACAAAATATTAGGAATTTCTGAATTTTTGCTTCAAAATAAGGAAAATTTCTGCCTTTTTTCCCTGAAATAAGTGAAATGTCTGCAATTGTGCCCCAACATATGTGAAATTTCTGGAATTGTGCCCCAAAATAAGTGGAATTTCTGAGTATTGCCCCAAAATAAGGAGAATTTCTGTCTTTTTGCCCCAACATATAGGGAATTTCTGCCTTTTTGCCCCACAATTAGGGGAATTTCTGAAATTTTGCTCCAAAATACGGGGAATTTCTGGTTTTTTTGCCCGAAAATAAGAAGAATGCATACCTTTTTGCCATAAAAAAGGGAAATTTCTTCATTTTTGCTCCAAAATAAGGGGAATTTCTGCTTTTTTTACCTCTAAATAAGTGAAATTTCTGTCTTTTACCCTCAAAACAAAGGGAATTCCTTTATTATTTGCCCCAAAATAAGGAAAATTTCTAACTTATTACCCTGAAATAAGTGAAATTTCTGCAATTTTGCCCCAAAATAAAGGAAATTTCTGACTTTTTGCCCCCAAAAAAGGAGAATTTCAGCCTTTTTACCTCAAAATAAGGGAAATTTCTTCATTTATGCAACAAAATATTAGAAATTTTAGCCTTTTTGCCCCAAAATAAGAAAATTTCTGCTTTTTTTCTGGAATAAGTGAAATTTCTGCAATTTTGCCCCAAAATAAGTGAAATTTCTGCAATTTTGCCCCAAAATAAGGGAAATTTCTGCCTTTTGGCCCCCAAATAATGGGAATTTCAGCCTTTTTACCTAAAAATAAGTGGAATTTCTGCATTTTTGCCACAAAATATTAGGAATTTCTGGCTTTTTGCACCCAAATAAGAAAATTTCTGCTTTTTTTCCCTGAAATAATTAATTTTCTGAAATTTTGCCCCAAAATAAGTGAAATTTCTGCAATTTTGTCCCAAAATAAAAGAAATTTCGGGAATTTTGCCCCAAAATAAGTGGAATTTCTGAGTTTTGCCCCAAAATAAGGAGAATTTTTGACTTTTTGCCCCAACATATATGGAATTTCTGCCTTTTTGCCCCACAATTAGGGGAATTTCTGCAATTTTGCTCCAAAATACGGGGAATTTCTGCCTTTTAGCCCGAAAATCAGAATAATGCATACGTTTTTGTCATAAAACAGGGAAATTTCTTCATTTTTGCTCAAAAATAAAATGAATTTCTGCTTTTTTGCCTCTAAATAAGTGGAATTTCTGTCTTTTTCTTGCAAAACAAAGGTAATTTCTGTGTTTTTTGCCCCAAAATAAGGAAAATTTCTGAATTATTACCGTGAAATTAGAAAAATTTCTACAATTTTGCCCCAAAATAAGGGAAATTTCTGCCTTTTTGACCCCAAATAAGGGGAATTTCAGCCTTTTTACCTCAAAATAAGGGGAATTTCTGCATTTTTGCCACAAAATATTAGGAATTTCTTCTTTTTTGCCCCAAAATAAAGAAAATTTCTGCCTTTTTTCCTTGAAATAAGTGAAATTTCTGCAATTTTGCCCCAAAATAAGGAAACTTTCTCGAATTTTGCCCCAAAATAAGTGGAATTTCTGAGTTTTCCCCCAAAATAAGGAGAATTTCTGTCTTTTTGCCCTAACATATAGGGAATTTCTGCAATTTTGCCACACAATTAGGGGAATTTCTGCAATTTTGCTCCAAAATACGGGGAATTTCTGCCTTTTTGCCCGAAAATGAGAAGGATGCATAACTTTTTGCCATAAAAAAGGGAAATTTCTTCATTTTTGCTCCAAAATAAGGGGAATTTCTGCTTTTTGCTTCAAAATAAGTGGAATTTCTGTCTTTTACCCCCAAAACAAAGGGAATTCCTGTTTTTTTGCCCCAAAATAAGGAAAATTTCTAACTTATTACCCTGAAATAAGTGAAATTTCTGCAATTTTGCCCCAAAATAAGTGAAATTTCTGCAATTTTGTCCCAAAATAAGGGAACTTTCTCGAATTTTGCCCCAAAATAAATGGAATTTCTGAGTTTTGCCCCAAAATAAGGAGAATTTTTGTCTTTTTGCCCTAACATATAGGGAATTTCTGCCTTTTTGCCACACAATTAGGGGAATTTCTGCAATTTTGCTCCAAAATACGGGGAATTTCTGCCTTTTTGCCGAAAATGAGAAAGATGCAAAACTTTTTGGCATAAAAAAGGGAAATTTCTTCATTTTTGCTCCAAAATAAGGGGAATTTCTGTTTTTTGCCTCAAAATAAGTGGAATTTCTTTTTCCCCCAAAACAAAGGGAATTCCTGTTTTTTTGCCCCAAAATAAGGAAAATTTCTAACTTATTACCCTGAAATAAGTGAAATTTCTGCAATTTTGACCCAAAATAAAGGAAATTTCTGAATTTTTGCACCCAAATAAGGAAAATTTCAGCCTTTTTACCTCAAAATAAGGGAAATTTCTGCATTTTTGCAACAAAATTAGAAATTTCTGCTTTTTTGCCTCAAAATAATGAAAAATTTCTGCCTTTTTTTTGAAATAAGTGAAATTTCTGCAATTTTGCCCCAAAATAAAAAAATTTCTGCCTTTTTGCTCCAAATAAGGGGAATTTCAGCCTTTTTACCTCAAAATAAGGGGAATTTCTGCATTTTTGTTACAAAATATTAGAAATTTCTGCTTTTTTGCCTGAAAATAATGAAAAATTTCTGCCTTTTTTCCATGAAATAAGTGAAATTTCTGCAATTTTGCCCCAAAATAAGTGAAATTTCTGCAATTTTGCCCCAAAATAAGGGAAATTTTTGGAATTTTGCCCCAAAATAAGTGGAATTTCTGAGTTTTGCCCTAAAATAAAAAGAATTTCTGTCTTTTTGCCCTAACATATATGGAATTTCTGCCATTTTGCCGACAATTAGGAGAATTTCTGCAATTTTGCTCCAAAATACGGGGAATTACTGCCTTTTTGCCCGAAAATCAGAAGAATGCATACCTTTTTACCATGAAAAAAAAAGAAATTTCTTCATTTTTGCTCCAAAATAAGGGGAATTTCTGCTTTTTTGCCTCTAAATAACTGGAATTTCTGTCTTTTTCCCCCAAAGCAAAGGTAATTTCTGTCTTTTTTGCCCCAAAATAAGGAAAAATTCTGACTTATTACTGTGAAGTAAGTGAAATTTCTGCAATTTTGCCCCAAAATAAAAGAAATTTCTGTATTTTTGCCCTCAAATAAGGGCAATTTCAGCATTTTTACCTCAAAATAATGGGAATTTCTGCATTTTTGCCACAAAATATTAGGAATTTCTGCCTTTTTGCCCCAAAATAAGAAAAATTTCTGCCTTTTTTCTCTGAAATAAGTGAAATTACTGCAATTTTGCCCCAAATAAGTGAAATTTCTGCAATTTTTCCCCAAAATAAGTGAAATTTCTGCAATTTTGCCCCAAAATAAGGGAAATTTCTGGAATTTTGCCCCAAAATAAGTGGAATTTCTGAGTTTTGCCCCAAAATAAGGAGAATTTCTGTCTTTTTGCCCCAACATATAGATAATTTCTGCCTTTTTGCCCCACAATTAGGGGAATATCTGCAATTTTGCTTCAAAATACGGGGAATTTCTGCCTTTTTGCCCGAAAATAAAAAGAATGCGTACTTTTTGCCATTTAAAAAGGAAATTTCTTCATTTTTGCTCTAAAATAAGGGGAATTTCTGCTTTTTGGCCAATAAATAGGTGGAATTTCTGTTTTTTTCCCACAAAACAATAAGAATTCCTGTCTTTTTTGCCCGAAAATAAGGAAAATTTCTGACTTATTAACCTTAAATAAGTGAAATTTCTGCAAATTTGCCCCAAAATAAGGGAAATTTCTGCCTTTTGGTCCCCAAATAAGGGGAATTTCAGCCTTTTTACCTAAAAATTAGGGGAATTTCTGCATTTTTGTCACAAAATATTAGGAATTTCTTGCTTTTTCCACCCAAATAAGAAAATTTCTGCTTTTTTTCCCTGAAACAAGTGAATTTTCTGAAATTTTGCCCCAAAATAAGTGAAATTTCTGCAATTTTTCCCCAAAATAAGGGAAATTTCGGGAATTTTGCCCCAAAATAAGTGGAATTTCTGAGTTTTGCCCCAAAATAAGGAGAATTTTTGTCTTTTTGCCCCAACATATATGGAATTTCTGCCTCTTTGCCCTACAATTAAGGGAATTTCTGCAATTTTGCTCCAAAATAAGAAAAATTTCTGCAATTTTGCCCCAAAATAAGGGAAATTTCTGCCTTTTTGACCCCAAATAAGGGGAATTTCGGTTTTTTTACCTCAAAATAGGGGAAATTTCTGCATGTTTGCCACAAAATATTATGAATTTCTGCCTTTTTGTCCCAAAATAAAAAAAATTTCTGCCTTTTTTTCCTTGAAATAAGTGAAATTTCTGCAATTTTGCCCCAAAATAAGTGAAATTTCTGCAATTTTGCCCCAAAATAAGGGAAATTTCTGCCTTTTGGCTCCCAAATAAGGGGAATTTCAGCCTTTTTACCTAAAAATAAGGGGAATTTCTGCAATTTTGCTCCAAAATAAGGGAACTTTCTGGAATTTTTCCCCAAATAAGTGTAATTTCTGAGTTTTGCCCCAAAATAAGGAGAATTTCTGTCTTTTTGCCCTAACATATAGGGAATTTCTGCCTTTTTGCCCCACAATTAGGGGAATTTCCGCAATTTTGCTCCAAAATACGGGGAATTTCTGCCTTTTTGCCCGAAAATAAGAAGAATGCATAACTTTTTGCCATAAAAAAGGGAAATTTCTTCATTTTTGCTCCAAAATAAGGGGAATTTCTGCTTTTTGCCTCAAAATAAGTGGAATTTCTGTCTTTTCCCCCAAAACAAAGGAAATTCCTGTTTTTTTGCCCCAAAATAAGGAAAATTTCTAACTTATTACCCTGAAATAAGTGAAATTTTTGCAATTTTTTACCCAAAATAAGGGAAATTTCTGACTTTTTGCCCCCAAATAAGGAAAATTTCAGCCTTTTTACCTCAAAATAAGGGAAATTTCTGCATTTTTGCAACAAAATTAGAAATTTCTGCTATTTTGCCTCAAAATAATGAAAAATTTCTGCCTTTTTTTCTGAAATAAGTGAAATTTCTGCAATTTTGCCCCAAAATTAAAAAATTTCTGCCTTTTTGCTTCAAATAAGGGGAATTTCAGCATTTTTACCTCAAAATAAGGGGAATTTCTGCATTTTTGCCACAAAACATTAGAAATTTCTGCTTTTTGCCTGAAAATAATGAAAAATTTCTGCCTTTTTTCCCTGAAATAAGTGAAATTTCTGCAATTTTGCCCAAAATAAGTGAAATTTCTGCAATTTTGCCCCAAAATAAGGGAAATTTTTGGAATTTTGCCCCAAAATAAGTGGAATTTCTGAGTTTTGCCCTAAAATAAAAAGAATTTCTGTCTTTTTGCCCTAACATATATGGAATTTCTGCCTTTTTGCCAACAATTAGGAGAATTTTTGCAATTTTGCTCCAAAATACGGGGAATTACTGCCTTTTTGCCCGAAAATCAGAAGAATGCATACCTTTTTACCATGAAAAAAAAAGAAATTTCTTCATTTTTGCTCCAAAATAAGGGGAATTTCTGCTTTTTTGCCTCTAAATAAGTGGAATTTCTGTCTTTTTCCCCCAAAGCAAAGGGAATTTCTGTCTTTTTTGCCCCAAAATAAGGAAAAATTCTGACTTATTACCGTGAAGTAAGTGAAATTTCTGCAATTTTGCCCCAAAATAAAAGAAATTTCTGTTTTTTTGCCCTCAAGTAAGGGGAATTTCAGCATTTTTACCTCAAAATAATGGGAATTTCTGCATTTTTGCAACAAAATATTAGGAATTTCTGCCTTTTTGCCCCAAAATAAGGAAAATTTCTGCCTTTTTTCCCTGAAATAAATGAAATTACTGCAATTTTGCCCCAAAATAAGTGAAATTTCTGCAATTTTGCCCCAAAATAAGTGAAATTTCTGCAATTTTGCCCCAAAATAAGGGAAATTTCTGGAATTTTGCCCCAAAATAAGTGGAATTTCTGAGTTTTGCCCCAAAATAAGGAGAATTTCTGTCTTTTTGCCCAAACATATAGGGAATTTCTGTCTTTCTGCACCACAACTAGGGGAATTTCTGCAATTATGCTCCATAATATGGGGAATTTCTGCCTTTTTACCCGAAAATAAGGGGAATGCATAACTTTTTGCCATAAAAAAGGGAAATTTCTTCATTTTTGCTCCAAAATAAGGGGAATTTCTGCTTTTTTGCCTCTAAATAGGTGGAATTTCTGTCTTTTTCCCACAAAACAATAAGAATTCCTGTCTTTTTTGCCCGAAAATAAGGAAAATTTCTGACTTATTACCCTTAAATAAGTGAAATTTCTGCAAATTTGCCCCAAAATAAGGGAAATTTCTGCCTTTTGGCCCCCAAATAAGGGGAATTTCAGCCTTTTTACCTAAAAATAAGGGGAATTTCTGCATTTTTGCCACAAAATATGACGAATTTCTGGCTTTTTGCACCCAAATAAGAAAATTTCTGCTTTTTTTCCCTGAAATAAGTGAATTTTCTGAAATTTTGTCCCAAAATAAGTGAAATTTCTGCAATTTTGCCCCAAAATAAGGGAAATATCGGGAATTTTTCCCCAAAATAAGTGGAATTTCTGAGTTTTGCCCCAAAATAAGGAGAATTTTTGTCTTTTTGCCCAAACATATATGGAATTTCTGCCTTTTTGCCCCACAATTAGGAGAATTTCTGCAATTTTGCTCCAAAATACGGGGAATTTCTGCCTTTTTGCCCGAAAATCAGAATAATGCATACGTTTTTGTCATAAAACAGGGAAATTTCTTCATATTTGCTCAAAAATAAAACGAATTTCTGCTTTTTGGCCTCTAAATAAGTGGAATTTCTGTCTTTTTTCCGCAAAAAAAAGGAAATTTCTGTGTTTTTTGCCCCAAAATAAGGAAAATTTCTGACTTATTACCCTGAATTATGAAAAATTTCTGCAATTTTGCCCCAAAATAAGGAAAATTTCTGCCTTTTTGACCCCAAATAAGGGGAATTTCAGCCTTTTTACCTCAAAATAAGGGGAATTTCTGCATTTTTGCCACAAAATATTAGGAATTTCTGCATTTTTGTGCCAAAATAAAAAAAATTTCTGCCTTTTTTCTATGAAATAAGTGAAATTTCTGCAATTTTGCCCCAAAATAAGTGAAATTTCTGCAATTTTGCCCCAAAATAAGGGAACTTTCTGGAATTTTGCCCCAAAATAAGTGTAATTTCTGAGTTTTGCCCCAAAATAAGGAGAATTTCTGTCTTTTTGCCCTAACATATAGGGAATTTATGCCTTTTTGCCCCACAATTAGGGGAATTTCTGCAATTTTGCTACAAAATACGGGGAATTTCTGCCTTTTTGCCCGAAAATCAAAAGAATGCATACCTTTTTGCCATAAAAAAAGGAAATTTCTTCATTTTTGCTCCAAAATAATGGGAATTTCTGCTTTTTTGCCACTAAATAAGTGGAATTTCAGTTTTTTTCCCCCAAAACAAAGGGATTTTTCGTCTAATTTGCCCCAAAATAAGGAAAATTTCTGACTTTTTACCCTGAAGTAAGTGAAATTTCTGCAATTTTGCCACAAAAGAAGGGAAATTTCTGCCTTTTTGCCCCCAAATAAGGGGAATTTCAGCCTTTTTACCACAAAATAAGAAGAATTTCTGCATTTTTGCCACAAAATATTAGGAATTTCTGAATTTTTGCCCCAAAATAAGGAAAATTTCTGCCTTTTTTCCCTAAAATAAGTGAAATTTCTGCAATTTTTCCACAACATATGTGAAATTTCTGGAATTGTGCCCCAAAATAAGTGGAATTTCTGAGTATTGCCCCAAAATAAGGAGAATTTCTGTCTTTTTGCCCCAACATATAGGGAATTTCTGCCTTTTTGCCCCACAATTAGGGGAATTTCTGAAATTTTGCTCCAAAATACAAAGAATTTCTGTTTTTTTGCCCGAAAATAAGAAGAATGCATACCTTTTTGCCATAAAAAAGGGAAATTTCTTCATTTTTGCTCCAAAATAAGGGGAATTTCTCCTTTTTTTACCTCTAAATAAGTGAAATTTCTGTCTTTTTCCCTCAAAACAAAGGGAATTCCTTTATTTTTGCCCCAAAAAAAGGAAAATTTCTAACTTATTACCCTGAAATAAGTGAAATTTCTGCAATTTTGCCCCAAAATAAAGGAAATTTCTGACTTTTTCCCCCAAAAAAGGAGAATTTCAGCCTTTTTACCTCAAAATAAGGGAAATTTCTTCATTTATGCAACAAAATATTAAAAATTTTAGCCTTTTTGGTCCAAATTAAAAAATTTCTGCTTTTTTTCTGGAATAAGTGAAATTTCTGCAATTTTGCCCCAAAATAAGTTAAATTTCTGCAATTTTGCCCCAAAATAAGGGAAATTTCTGCCTTTTGGCCCCCAAATAAGGGGAATTTCAGCCTTTTTACCTAAAAATAAGGGGAATTTCTGCATTTTTGCCACAAAATATTAGGAATTTCTGGCTTTTTGCACCCAAATAAGAAAATTTCTGCTTTTTTTCCCTGAAACAAGTGAATTTTCTGAAATTTTGCCCCAAAATAAGTGAAATTTCTGCAATGTTGTCCCAAAATAAAAGAAATTTTGGGAATTTTGCCCCAAAATAAGTGGAATTTCTGAGTTTTGCCCCAAAATAAGGAGAATTTTTGTCTTTTTGCCCCAACATATATGGAATTTCTGCCTTTTTGCCCCACAATTAGGGGAATTTCTGCAATTTTGCTCCAAAATACAGGGAATTTCTGCCTTTTAGCCCGAAAATCAGAATAATGCATACGTTTTTTCATAAAACAGGGAAATTTCTTCATTTTTGCTCAAAAATAAAACGAATTTCTGCTTTTTTGCCTCTAAATAAGTGGAATTTTTGTCTTTTTCTTGCAAAACAAAGGTAATTTCTGTGTTTTTTGCCCCAATATAAGGAAAATATCTGACCTATTACCCTGAAATTAGAAAAATTTCTGCAATTTTGCCCCAAAATAAGTGAAATTTCTGCCTTTTTGACCCCAAATAAGGGGAATTTCAGCCTTTTTACCTAAAAATAAGGGGAATTTCTGCATTTTTGCCACAAAATATTAGGAATTTCTTCTTTTTTGCCCCAAAATAAAGAAAATTTCTGCCTTTTTTTCCTTGAAATAAGTGAAATTTCTGCAATTTTGCCACAAAATAAGTGAAATTTCTGCAATTTTGCCCCAATATAAGGGAACTTTCTCGAATTTTTCCCCAAAATAAGTGGAATTTCTGAGTTTTGCCCCAAAATAAGGAGAATTTCTGTCTTTTTGCCCTAACATATAGGGAATTTCTGCCTTTTTGCCACACAATTAGGGGAATTTCTGCAATTTTGCTCCAAAATACGGGGAATTTCTGCCTTTTTGCCCGAAAATGAGAAGGATGCATAACTTTTTGCCATAAAAAAGGGAAATTTCTTCATTTTTGCTCCAAAATAAGGGGAATTTCTGCTATTTGCCTCAAAATAAGTGGAATTTCTGTCTTTTCCCCCAAAACAAAGCGAATTCCTGTTTTTTTGCCCCAAAATAAGGAACATTTCTAACTTATTACCCTGAAATAAGTGAAATTTCTGCAATTTTGACCCAAAATAAGGGAAATTTCTGAATTTTGCCCCATAATAAGGAAAATTTTAACTTATTACCTCAAAATAAGGGAAATTTCTGCATTTTTGCAACAAAATTAGAAATTTCTGCTTTTTTGCCTCAAAATAATGAAAAATTTCTGCCTTTTTTTTCTGAAATAAGTGAAAATTCTGCAATTTTGCCCCAAAATAAAAAAATTTCTGCCTTTTTGCTCCAAATAAGGGGAATTTCAGCCTTTTTACCTCAAAATAAGGGGAATTTTTGCATTTTTGCCAGAAAATATTAGAAATTTCTGCTTTTTTGCCTGAAAATAATGAAAAATTTCTGCCTTTTTTCCCTGAAATAAGTGAAATTTCTGCAATTTTGCCCCAAAATAAGGGAAATTTTGGGAATTTTGCCCCAAAATAAGTGGAATTTCTGAGTTTTGCCCTATAATAAAAAGAATTTCTGTCTTTTTGCCCTAACATATATGGAATTTCTGCCTTTTTGCCGACAATTAGGAGAATTTTTGCAATTTTGCTCCAAAATACGGTGAATTACTGCCTTTTTGCCCGAAAATCAGAAGAATGCATACCTTTTTACCATGAAAAAAAAAGAAATTTCTTCATTTTTGCTCCAAAATATGGGGAATTTCTGCTTTTTTGCCTCTAAATATGTGGAATTTCTGTCTTTTTCCCCCAAAGCAAAGGGAATTTCTGTTCTTTTTGCGCCAAAATAAGGAAAAATTCTGACTTATTACCGTGAAGTAAGTGAAATTTCTGCAATTTTGCCCAAAAATAAAAGAAATTTCTGTTTTTTGCCCTCAAATAAGGGGAATTTCAGCATTTCTACTTCAAAATAAGGGGTATTTCTGGATTTTTGCCACAAAATATTAAGCATTTCTGCCTTTCTGCCCCAAAGTAAGGAAAATTTCTGCCTTTTTTCCCTGAAATTAATGAAATTACTGCAATTTTGCCCCAAAATAAGTGAAATTTCTGCAATTTTGTCCCAAAATAAGTGAAAAATCTGCAATTTTGCCCCAAAATAAGTGGAATTTCTGAGTTTTGCCCCAAAATAAGGAGAATTTCTGTCTTTTTGCCCCAACATATAGATAATTTCTGCCTTTTTGCCCCACAATTAAGGGAATTTCTGCAATTTTGCTTCAAAATACGGGGAATTTCTGCCTTTTTGCCCGAAAATAAGAAGAATGCATACTTTTTGCCATTTAAAAAGGAAATTTCTTCATTTTTGCTCCAAAATAAGGGGAATTTCTACTTTTTTGCCTCTAAATAGGTGGAATTTCTGTCTTTTTCCCACAAAACAATAAGAATTCCTGTCTTTTTTGCCCGAAAATAAGAAAAATTTCTGACTTATTATCCTTAAATAAGTGAAATTTCTGCAAATTTGCCCCAAAATAAGGGAAATTTCTGCCTTTTGGCCCCCAAATAAGGGGAATTTCAGCCTTTTTACCTAAAAATAAGGGGAATTTCTGCATTTTTGCCACAAAATATTAGGAATTTCTGGCTTTTTGCACCCAAATAAGAAAATTTCTGCTTTTTTTCCCTGAAATAAGTGAATTTTCTGAAATTTTGCCCCAAAATAAGTGAAATTTCTGCAATTTTGCCCCAAAATAAGGGAAATTTCGGGAATTTTGCCCCAAAATAAGTGGAATTTCTGAGTTTTGCCCCAAAATAAGGAGAATTTTTGTCTTTTTGCTCCAACAGATATGGAATTTCTGCCTTTTTGCCCCACAATTAGGGGAATTTCTGCAATTTTGCTCCAAAATACGGGAAATTTCTGCCTTTTTGCCCGAAAATCAGAATAATGCATACGTTTTTGTCATAAAACAGGGAAATTTCTTCATTTTTGCTCAAAAATAAAACGAATTTCTGCTTTTTTTGCCTCTAAATAAGTGGAATTTCTGTCTTTTTCTTGCAAAACAAAGGTAATTTCTGTGTTTTTTGCCCCAAAATAAGGAAAATTTCTGACTTATTACCATGAAATTAGAAAAATTTCTGCAATTTTGCCCCAAAATAAAGGAAATTTCTGCCTTTTTGACCCCAAATAAGGGGAATTTCAGCCTTTTTACCTCAAAATAAGGGGAATTTCTGCATTTTTGCCACAAAATATTAGGAATTTCTGCTTTTTTGCCCCAAAATAAAGAAAATTTCTGCCTTTTTTCCTTGAAATAAGTGAAATTTCTGCAATTTTGCCCCAAAATAAGTGAAATTTCTGCAATTTTGCCCCAAAATAAGGGAACTTTCTGGAAATTTGCCCCAAAATAAGTGTAATTTCTGAGTTTTGCCCCAAAATAAGGAGAATTTCTGTCTTTTTGCCCTAACATATAGGGAATTTCTGCCTTTTTGCCCCACAATTAGGGGAATTTCTGCAATTTTGCTCCAACATACGGGGAATTTCTGCCTTTTTGCCCGAAAATCAAAAGAATGCATACCTTTTTGCCATAAAAAAATGAAATTTCTTCATTTTTGCTCCAAAATAAAGGGAATTTCTGCTTTTCTGCCACTAAATAAGTGGAATTTCTGTCTTTTTCCCCCAAAACAAAGAAAATTTCTGTCTTTTTTGCCCCAAAATACGGAAAAATTCTGACTTATTACCCTGAAGTAAGTGAAATTTCTGCAATTTTGCCACAAAATAAGAGAAATTTCTGCCTTTTTGCCCCCAAATAATGGGAATTTCAGCCTTTTTCCACAAAATAAGGGGAATTTCTGCATTTTTGCCACAAAATATTAGAAATTTCTGAGTTTTTGCCCCAAAATAAGGAAAATTTCTGCCTTTTTCCCTGAAATAAGTGAAATTTCTGCAATTTTGCCCCAAAATAGGTGAAATTTTTGGAATTGTGCCTCAAAATAAGTGGAATTTCTGAGTATTGCCCCAAAATAAAGAGAATTTCTGTTTTTTTGCCCCAACATGTAGGGAATTTCTACCTTTTTGCCTCACAATTAGGGGAATTTCTGCAATTTTGCTCCAAAATACAGGGAATTTCTGTTTTTTTTTCCTGAAAAGAAGAAGAATGCATACCTTTTTGCCATAAAAAAGGGAAATTTCTTCATTTTTGCTCCAAAATAAGGGGAATTTGTGCTTTTTTGCCTCTAAATAAGTGAAATTTCTGTCTTTTTCTCTCAAAACAAAGGGAATTCCTTTATTTTTTGCCCCAAAATAAGGAAAATTTCTAACTTATTACCCTGAAATAAGTGAAATTTCTGCAATTTTGCCCAAAAATAAAGGAAATTTTTGACTTTTTGCCCCCAAATAAGGGGAATTTCAGCCTTTTTACCTCAAAATAAGGGAAATTTCTTCATTTATGCAACAAAATATTATTAATTTCTGCCTTTTTGCCCCAAAATAAGAAAATTTCTGCTTTTTTTCTGGAATAAGTGAAATTTCTGCAATTTTGCCCCAAAATAAGTGAAATTTCTGCAATTTTGCCCCAAAATAAGGGAAATTTCTGGAATTTTGCCCCAAAATAAGTAGAATTTCTGAGTTTTGCCCCAAAATAAGGAGAATTTCTAGAATTTTGCTCCAAAATATGGGCAATTTCTGCCTTTTTGCCCGAAAATAAGAAGAATGCACACCTTTTTGCTATAAAAAAGAGAAATTTCTTCCTTTTTCCTTCAAAATAAGGGGAATTTCTGCTTTTTTGTTTCTAAATAAGTGGAATTTCTGTCTTTTTCCCCAAAACAAAGGGAATTTCTGTTTTTTTGCCCCAAAATAAGGGAAATTTCTGCCTTTTTTTTCTGAAATAAGTGAAATTTCTGCAATTTTGCCCCAAAATATGTGAAATTTCTTGAATTGTGCCCCAAAATAAGGGGAATTTCTGCTTTTATTGCCTCTAAATAAGTGAAATTTCTGTCTTTTTCCCTCAAAACAAAGGGAATTCCTTTATTTTTTGCCTTAAAATAGGAAAATTTCTAACTTATTACCCTGAAATAAGTGAAATTTCTGCAATTTTGCCCCAAAATAAAGGAAATTTCTGACTTTTTGCCCTCAAATAAGGGAAATTTAAGCCTTTTTACCTCAAAATAAGGGAAATTTCTTCATTTATGCAACAAAATATTAGAAATTTTAGCCTTTTTGCCCCAAAATAAGAAAATTTCTGCTTTTTTTCTGGAATAAGTGAAATTTCTGCAATTTTGCCCAAAAATAAGTGAAATTTCTGCAATTTTGCCCCAAAATAAGAAAAATGTCTGGAATTTTGCCCCAAAATAATTGGAATTTCTGCAATTTTGCTCCATAATATGGGCAATTTCTGCCTTTTTGCCCGAAAATAAGAAGAATGCATACCTTTTTGCCATAAAAAAGGGAAATTTCTTCTTTTTTCATCCAAAATAAAAGGAATTTCTGCTTTTTTGCTTCTAAATAAGTGATATTTCTGTCTTTTTCCCGCAAAACAAAGGGAATTTCTGTCTTTTTTGCCCCAAAATAAGGAAAATTTCTGACTTATTACCCTGAAATAAGTGAAATTTCTGCAATTTTGCCCCAAAATAAGGGAAATTTCTGACTTTTTGCCCCCAAATAAAGGGAATTTCAGGGTTTTTACCTCAAAATAACGGGAATTTCTTCCTTTTTGCCCCAAAATAAAAAAAATTTCTGCAATTTTGTACCAAAATAAAAGAAATTTCTGCCTTTTTGCCCCAAAATAAGATAATTTCTTCTTTTTTCTGAAATAAGTGAAATTTCTGCAATTTTGCCCCAATATAAGTCAAATTTCTGCAATTTTGCCCCAACATAAGGGAAATTTCTAGAATTTTGCCCCAAAATATGTGGAATTTCTGAGTTTTGCCCCAAAATAAGGAGAATTTCTGACTTTTTGCCATAACATATAGGGAATTTCTGCCTTTTTGCCCCACAATTAGGGGAATTTCTGCAATTTTGCTCCAAAATACGGGGAATTTCTGACTTTTTCCCGAAAATAAGAAAAATGCATACCTTTTTGCCATAAAAAAGGGAAATTTCTTCATTTTTGCTCCAAAATAAAAGGAATTTCTGCATTTTTTCCTCTAAATAAGTGGAATTTCTGTCTTTTTCCCCCAAAACAAAGGGAATTTCTGTCTTTTTTGCCCCAAAATAAGGAAAATTTCTGACTTAATACCCTGAAATAAGAGAAATTTCTGCAATTTTGCCCCAAAATAAGGGAAATTTCTGCCTTTTTGACCCCAAATAAGGGGAATTTAAGCCTTTTTACCTCAAAATAAGGGAAATTTCTGCATTTTTGCCACAAAATATTTTGAATTTCTGACTTTTTGCCCCAAAATAAGGACAATTTCTGCCTTTTCTCTCTGAAATATGTGAAATTTCTGCAATTTTGCCCCAAAATAAGTGAAATTTCTGCAATTTTGCCGCAAAATAAGGGAAATTTTTGGAATTTTGTCCCAAAATAAGTGGAATTTCTGAGTTTTGCCCCAAAATAAGGAGAATTTCTGTCTTTTTGCCCTAACATATAGAGAATTTCTGCCTTTTTGCTCCACAATTAGGGGAATTTCTACAATTTTGCTCCAAAATACGGGGAATTTCTGCCTGTTTGCCCGAAAATAAGAAGAATGCATACATTTTTGCCATAAATAAAAAGAAATTTCCTCATTTTTGCTCCAAAATAAGGGGAAATTCTGCTTTTTTGCTTCTAAATAAGTGGAATTTCTGTCTTTTTTCCCCAAAGCAAAGGGAATTTCTGTCTTTTTTGCCTCAAAATAAGGAAAATTTCTGACTTATTACCCTGAAATAAGTGAAATTTCTCCAATTTTGCCCCAAAATAAGAAAATTTTCTGCCTTTTTGCCCCAAAATAAGAAAATTTCTTCTTTTTTCTGAAATAAGAGAAATTTCTGCAATTTTGCCCCAAAATAAGGGAAATTTCTGCCTTTTTGACCCCAAATATGGGGAATTTAAGCCTTTTTACCTCAAAATAAGGGGAATTTCTGCATTTTTGCCACAAAATATTTGGAATTTCTGACTTTTTGCCCCAAAAAAAGGACAATTTCTGCCTTTTCTCTATGAAATATGTGAAATTTCTGCAATTTTGCCCCAAAATAAGTGAAATTTCTGCAATTTTGCCGCAAAATAAGGGAAATTTTTGGAATTTTGCCCCAAAATAAGTGGAATTTCTGAGTTTTGCCCCAAAATAAGGAGAATTTCTGTCTTTTTGCCCTAACATATAGGGAATTTCTGCCTTTTTGCTCCACAATTAGGGGAATTTCTACAATTTTGCTCCAAAATACGGGGAATTTCTGCCTGTTTGCCCGAAAATTAGAAGAATGCATACCTTTTTGCCATAAATAAAAAGAAATTTCCTCATTTTTGCTCCAAAATAAGGGGAAATTATGCTTTTTTGCTTCTAAATAAGTGGAATTTCTGTCTTTTTCCCCCAAAACAAAGGGAATTTCTGTCTTTTTTGCCCCAAAATAAGGAAAATTTCTGACTTATTACCCTGAAATAAGTGAAATTTCTCCAATTTTTCCCCAAAATAAGAAAATTTTCTGCCTTTTTGCCCCAAAATAAGAAAATTTATTCTTTTTTCTGAAATAGGTGAAATTTCTGCAATTTTGCCCCAAAATAAGTCAAATTTCTGCAATTTTGCCCTAAAATAAAGGAAATTTCAGGAATTTTGCCCCAAAATAAGTGGAATTTCTGAGTTTTGCCCCAAAATAAAGAGAATTTCTGTCTTTTTGCCCTAACATATAGGGAATTTCTGCTTTTTTGCCCCACAATTAGGGGAATTTCTGCAATTTTGCTCCAAAATACGGGGAATTTCTGCCTTTTTGCCCGAAAATGAGAAGGATGCATAACTTTTTGCCATAAAAAATGGAAATTTCTTCATTTTTGCTCCAAAATAAGGGGAATTTCTGCTATTTGCCTCTAAATAAGTGGAATTTTTGTCATTTTCCCCCAAAACAAAGGGAATTCCTGTCTTTTTTGCCCCAAAATAAGGAAAATTTCTAACTTATTACCCTGAAATAAGTGAAATTTCTGCAATTTTGCCCCAAAATAAAGGAAATTTCTGACTTATTGCCCCCAAATAAGGAAAATTTCAACCTTTTTACCTCAAAATAAGGGGAATTTCTGCATTTTTGCAACAAAATATTAGAAATTTCTGCTTTTTTGCCTCAAAATAATGAAAAATTTCTGCCTTTTTTCCCTGAAATATGTGAAATTTCTGCAATTTTGCCCCAAAATAAAAAAAATTTCTGCCTTTTTGCTCCAAATAATGGGAATTTCAGCCTTTTTACCTCAAAATAAGGGGAATTTCTGCATTTTTGCCACAAAATATTAGAAATTTCTGCTTTTTTGCCTCAAAATAATGAAAAATTTCTGCCTTTTTTCCCTGAAATAAGTGAAATTTCTGCTATTTTGCCCCAAAATAAGTGAAATTTCTGCAATTTTGCCCCAAAATAAGGGAAATTTTTGAAATTTTGCCCCAAAATAAATGGAATTTCAGAGTTTTGCCCCAAAATAAAGAGAATTTTTCTTTTTGCCCTAACATATATGGAATTTCTGCCTATTTGCCGACAATTAGTGGAATTTCTGCAATTTTGATTCAAAATACGGGGAATTACTGCCTTTTTGCCCGAAAATCAGAAGAGTGCATACATTTTACCATGAAAAAAAAGAAATTTCTTCATTTTTGCTCCAAAATAAGGGGAATTTCTGCTTTTTTGCCTCTAAATAAGTGGAATTTCTGTCTTTTTCCCCCAAAGCAAAGGGAATTTCTGTCTTTTTTGCCCCAAAATAAGGAAAAATTCTGACTTATTACCGTGAAGTAAGTGAAATTTCAGCAATTTTGCCCCAAAATAATAGAAATTTCTGCCTTTTTGCTCTCAAATAAGTTGAATTTCAGCATTTTTTCATCAAAATAACAAGAATTTCTGCATTTTTGCCACAAAATATTAGGAATTTCTGCCTTTTTGCCCCAAAATAAGGAAAATTTCTGCCTTTTTTCCCTGAAATAAGTGAAATTTCTGATATTTTGCCCCAAAATAAGTCAAATTTCTGCAATTTTGCCCCAAAATAAGTTAAATTTCTGCAATTTTGCCCCAAAATAAGGGAAATTTCTGCCATTTGGCCCCAAAATAAGGGGAATTTCAGCCTTTTTACCTAAAAATAAGGGGAATTTCTGCATTTTTGCCACAAAATAATAGGAATTTCTGGGTTTTGCAGCCAAACAAGAAAATTTCTGCTTTTTTTCTCTGAAATTAGTGAATTTTCTGAAATTTTGCCCCAAAATAATTGAAATTTCTGCAATTTTGCCCCATAATAAAGGAAATTTCGGGAATTTTGCCCCAAAATAAGTGGAATTTCTGAGTTTTGCCCCAAAATAAGGAGAATTTTTGTCTTTTTGCCCCAACATATATGGAATTTCTGACTTTTTGCCCCACAATTAGGGGAATTTCTGCAATTTTGCTCCAAAATACGGGGAATTTCTTACTTTTTGCCCGCTAATCAGAATAATGCATACGTTTTTGTCATAAAACAGGGAAATTTCTTAATTTTTGCTCAAAAATAAAACGAATTTCTGCTTTTATGCCTCTAAATAAGTGGAATTTCTGTCTTTTTCCCCCAATACAAAGGTAATTTCTGTCTTTTTTGCCCCAAAATAAGGAAAATTTCTGACTTATTACCCTGAAATAAGAGAAATTTCTGCAATTTTGCCCCAAAATAAGGGAAATTTCTGCCTTTTTGACCCCAAATAAGGGGAATTTCAGCCTTTTTACCTCAAAATAAGGGGAATTTCTGCATTTTTGCCAGAAAATATTAGGAATTTCTGCCTTTTTGCCCCAAAATAAGAAAATTTCTGCCTTTTTTCCTTGAAATAAGTGAAATTTCTGCAATTTTGCCTCAAAAAAAGTGAAATTTCTGCAATTTTGCCCCAAAATAAGGGAACTTTCTAGAATTTTGCCCCAAAATAGTGGAATTTCTGAGTTTTGCCCCAAAATAAGGAGAATTTCTGTCTTTTTGACATAACATATAGGGAATTTCTGCCTTTTTGCCCCACAATTAGGGGAATTTCTAGAATTTTGCTCCAAAATACGGGGAATTTCTGCCTTTTTGCCCGAAAATAAGAAGAATGCATACCTTTTTGCCATAAAAAAGGGAAATTTCCTCATTTTTGCTCCAAAATAAGAGGAATTTCTGCTATTTTGCTTCTAAATAAGTGGAATTTCTGTCTTTTTCCCCCAAAACAAAGGGAATTTCTGTCTTTTTTGCCCCAAAATAAGGAAAATTTCTGACTTATTACCCTGAAATAAGTGAAATTTCTCCAATTTTGCCCCAAAATAAGGGAAATTTCTGCCTTTTTGCCCCCAAATAAGGGGAATTTCAGGCTTTTTACCTCAAAATAACGGGAATTTCTGCATTTTTGCTCCAAAATATAGGAAATTTCTGCCTTTTTGCCCCAAAATAAGAAAAATTTCTGCAATTTTGTACCAAAATAAAAGAAATTTCTGCCTTTTTGCCCCAAAATAAAAAAAATTTCTTCTTTTTTTCTGAAATAAGTGAAATTTCTGCAATTTTGCCCCAAAATAAGGGAAATTTTTGGAATTTTGCCCCAAAATAAGTGTAATTTAAGAGTTTTGCCCCAAAATAAAGAAAATTTCTGTCTTTTTGCCCTAACATATATGGATTTTCTGCCTTTTTGCCGACAATTAGGGGAATTTCTGCAATTTTGCTCCAAAATACGGGGAATTACTGCCTTTTTGCCCGAAAATCAGAAGAGTGCATACCTTTTTACCATGAATAAAAAAGAAATTTCTTCATTTTTGCTCCAAAATGAGGGGAATTTCTGCTTTTTTGCCTCTAAATACGTAGAATTTCTGTCTTTTTCCCCCAAAGCAAAGGGAATTTCTGTCTTTTTTGTCCCAAAATAAGGAAAAACTCTGACTTATTACCGTGAAGTAAGTGAAATTTCTGCAATTTTGCCCCAAAATAAAAGAAATTTCTGCCTTTTTGCCTTCAAATAAGGTGAATATCAGCATTTTTACCTCAAAATAACAAGAATTTCTGCATTTTTGCCACAAAATATTAGGAATTTCTGCCTTTTTGCCCCAAAATAAGGAAAATTTCTGCCTTTTTTTCCTGAAATAAGTGAAATTTCTGCAATTTTGCCCCAAAATAAGTGAAATTTCTGCAATTTTGCCCCAAAATAAGTGAAATTTCTGCAATTTTGCCCCAAAATAAGAGAAATTTCTGGAATTTTGCCCCAAAATAAGTGGAATTTCTGAGTTTTGCCCCAAAATAAAGAGAATTTCTGTCTTTTTGTACCAACATATAGAGAATTTCTGCCTTTTTGCCCCACAATTAACGGAATTTCTGCAATTTTGCTTCAAAATACGGGGTATTTCTGCCTTTTTGCCCGAAAATAAGAAGAATGCATACCTTTTTGCCATTTAAAAAAGAAATTTCTTCATTTTTGCTCCAAAATAAGGGGAATTTCTGCTTTTTTGCTTCTAAATAGGTGGAATTTCTGTCTTTTTCCCACAAAACAATGAGAATTTTTGTCTTTTTTGCCCGTAAATAAGGAAAATTTCTGACTTATTACCCTGAAATAAGTGAAATTTCTGATATTTTGCCCCAAAATAAGGGAAATTTCTGCCTTTTGGCCCCCAAATAAGGGGAAATTCAGCCTTTTTACCTAAAAATAAGAGGAATTTCTGTATTTTAGCCACAAAATATTAGGAATTTCTGGCTTTTTGCACCCAAATAAGAAAATTTCTGCTCTTTTGCCCTGAAATAAGTGAATTTTCTGAAATTTTGCCCCAAAATAAGTGAAATTTCTGCAATTTTGCCCCAAAATAAAGGAAATTTCGGGAATTTTGCCCCAAAATATGTGGAATTTCTGAGTTTTGCCCCAAAATAAGGAGAATTTTTGTTTTTTGCCCCAACATATCTGGAATTTCTGCCTTTTTGCCCCACAATTAGGGGAATTTCTGCAATTTTGCTCTAAAATACAGAGAATTTCTGCCTTTTTGCCCGAAAATCAGAATAATGCATACGTTTTTGTCATAAAACAGGAAAATTTCTTAATTTTTGCTCAAAAATAAAACGAATTTCTGCTTTTTTGCCTCTAAATAAGTGGAATTTCTGTCTTTTTCCCCCAAAACAAAGGTAATTTCTGTCTTTTTTGCCCCAAAATAAGGAAAATTTCTGACTTATTACCCTGAAATAAGAGAAATTTCTGTAATTTTTCCCCAAAATAAGGGAAATTTCTGCCTTTTTGACCCCAAATAAGGGGAATTTCAGCCTTTTTACCTCAAAATAAGGGGAATTTCTGCATTTTTGCCACAAAATATTAGGAATTTCTGCCGTTTTGCCCCAAAATAAAGAAAATTTCTGCCTTTTTTCCTTGAAAAAAGTGAAATTTCTGCAATTTTGCCTCAAAAAAAGTAAAATTTCTACAATTTTGCCCCAAATTAAGGGAACTTTCTGGAATTCTGCCCCAAAATAAGTGGAATTTCTGAGTTTTGCCCCAAAATAAGGAGAATTTCTGTCTTTTTGCCCCAACATCTAGGGAATTTCTGCCTTTTTGCCCCACAATTAGGGGAATTTCTACAATTTTGCTCCAAAATACGGGGAATTTCTTCCTTTTTGCCTGAAATTCAGAAGAATGCATACCTTTTTGCCATAAAAAAAAGGAAATTTCTTCATTTTTGCTCCAAAATAAAGGAAATTTCTGTTTTTTTGCAACTAAATAAGTGGAATTTCTGTCTTTTTCCCCCAAAACAAAGAAAATTTCTTTCTTTTTTGCCCCAAAATAAGAAAAATTTCTGACTTATTACCCTGAAGTAAGTGAAATTTCTGCAATTTTGCCATAAAATAAGGGAAATTTCTGCCTTTTTTCCCCCAAATAATGGGAATTTCAGCCTTTTCACCACAAAATAAGGGGAATTTCTGCATTTTTGCCACAAAATATTAGGAAATTCTGACTTTTTGCCCCAAAATAAGGAAATTTTTTGCCTTTTTTCCCTGAAATAAGTGAAATTTCTGCAATTTTGCCCCAAAATATTTGAAATTTCTGGAATTGTGCCCCAAAATAAGTGGAATTTCTGAGTATTGCCCCAAAATAAGGAGAATTTCTGTCTTTTTGCCCCAACATATACGGAATTTCTGCCTTTTTGACTCACAATTAGTGGAATTTCTGCACTTTTGCTCCAAAATACGGGGAATTTCTGTTTTTTTGCCCAAAAATAAGAAGAATGCATACCTTTTTGCCATAAAAAAGGGAAATTTGTTCATTTTTGCTCCAAAATAAGGGGAATTTCTGCTTTTTTTGCCTCTAAATAAGTGAAATTTCTGTCTTTTTCCCTCAAATCAAAGGGAATTCCTTTATTATTTGCCCCAAAATAAGGAAAATTTCTAACTTATTTCCTGAAATAAATGAAATTTCTGCAATTGTGCCCCAAAATAAAAAAAAATTCCTGACTTTTTGCCCCCAAATAAGGGGAATATCAGCCTCTTTACCTCAAAATAAGGAAAATTTCTTCATTTATGCAACAAAATATTAGAAATTTCTGCCTTTTTGCCCCAAAATAAGAAAATTTCTGCTTTTTTTCTGGAATAAGTGAAATTTCTGCAATTTTGCCCCAATATAAGTGAAATTTCTGCAATTTTGCCTCAAAATAAGGGAAATTTCTGGAATCTTGCCCCAAAATAAGTGGAATTTCTGAGTTTTGCCCCAAAATAAGGAGAATTTCTGCATTTTTGCTCCAAAATATGGGAAATTTCTTCCTTTTTGCCCCAAAATAAGAAAAATTTCTGCAATTTTTTACCAAAATGAAAGAAATTTCTGCCTTTTTGCCCCAAAATAAGAAAATTTCTTCTTTTTTCTGAAATAAGTGAAATTTCTGCAATTTTGCCCCAAAATAAGTCAAATTTCTGCTATTTTGCCCCAAAATAAGTTAAATTTCTGGAATTTTGCTTCAAAATAAGTAGAATTTCTGAGTTTTGCCCCAAAATAAAGAGAATTTCTGAGTTTTGCCCTAACATATAGGGAATTTCTGCCTTTTTGCCCCACAACTAAGAGAATTTCTGCAATTTTGCTCCAAAATACGGGGAATTTCTGCCTTTTTGCCCGAAAATGAGAAGAAGGCATACCTTTTTGCCATAAAAAAAAGAAATTTCTTCCTTTTTGCTCCAAAAAAAGGGGAATTTCTGCTTTTTGCCTCTAAATAATTGGAATTTCTGTCTTTTTCCCCCAAAACAAAAGGAATTCCTGTCTTTTTTGCCCCAAAATAAGGAAAATTTCTAACTTATTACCCTGAAATAAGTGAAATTTCTGCAATTTTGCCACAAAATAAAGGAAATTTCTGACTTTTTGCCCCCAAATAAGGAAAATTTTAGCCTTTTTACCTCAAAATAAGGAGAATTTCTGCATTTTTGCAACAAAATATTAGAAATTTCTGCCTTTTTGCACCAAAATAAGAAAATTTCTTCTTTATTTCTGGAATAAGTGAAATTTCTGCAATTTTGCCTAAAAATAAGTGAAATTTCTGCAATTTGCCCCAAAATAAGGAAAATTTCTGGAATTTTGCCCCGAAATAAGTGGAATTTCTGAGTTTTGCCCCAAAATAAGGAGAATTTCTGCAGTTTTGCTCCAAAATACGGGGAATTTCTGCCTTTTTGCCCGAAAATAAGAAGAATGCATACCTTTTGCCATAAAAAAGGAAAATTTCTTCATTTTTGCTCCAAAATAATGGGAATTTCTGGTTTTTAGCCTCTAAATAAGTGGAATTTCTGTCATTTCCCCCCAAAACAAAGGAAATTTCTGTCTTTTTTGCCCCAAAATAAGAAAGATTTCTGACTTATTACCCTGAAATTAGTTAAATATCTGCAATTTTGCCCCGAAATAAGGGAAATTTCTGCCTTTTTGCTTCAAAATAAAGGGAATTTCAGGATTTTTACCTCAAAATAAGAAGAATTTCTGCATTTTTGCTCCAAAATATGGGAAATTTCTGCCTTTTTGTCCCAAAATAAGAAAAATTTCTGCAATTTTGTACCAAAATAAAAGAAATTTCTGCCTTTTTGCCCCAAAATAAGAAAATTTCTCCTTTTTTCTGAAATAAGTGAAATTTTGCAATTTTGCCACAAAAGAAGTGAAATTTCTGCAATTTTGCCCCAAAATAAGGGAAATTTCTGGAATTTTGCCCCAACATAAGTGGAATTTCTGAGTTTTGCCCCAAAATAAGGGAACTTTCTGGAATTTTGCCCCAAAATAAGTGGAATTTCTGAGTTTTGCCCCAAAATAAGAAGAATTTCTGCAATTTTGCGCCAAAATACGGGCAATTTCTGCCTTTTTGCCCGAAAATAATAAGAATGCATACCTTTTTGCCAAAAAAGGGAAATTTCTTCCTTTTTCCTCCAAAATAAGGGGAATTTCTGCTTTTTTGCTTCTAAATAAGTGGAATTTCTGTCTCTTTCCCCCAAAACAAAGGGAATTTCTGTCTTTTTTGCCCCAAAATAAGGAAAATTTCTGACTTATTACCCTGAAATAGTGAAATTTCTGCAATTTTGCCCCAAAATAAGGGAAATTTCTGCCTTTTTGCCCCCAAATAAGGGGAATTTCAGGCTTTTTACCTCAAAATAACGGGAATTTCTGCATTTTTGCTCCAAAATATGGGAAATTTCTTCCTTTTTGCCCCAAAATAAGAAAAATTTCTGCAATTTTGTACCAAACTAAAAGAAATTTCTGCCTTTTTGCCCCAAAATAAGAAAATTTCTTCTTTTTTCTGAAATAAGTGAAATTTCTGCAATTTTGTCCCAAAATAAGTCAAATTTCTGCAATTTTGCCCCAAAATAAGTAAAATTTCTGGAATTTTGCCCCAAAATAAGGAAAATTTCTGGAATTCTGCCCCAAAATAAGTGGAATTTCTGAGTTTTGCCACAAAATAAAAAGAATTTCGGCAGTTTTGCTCCAAAATATGGGGAATTTCTGCCTTTTTGCCCGAAAATAAAAAGAATGCATACCTTTTTGCCATAAAAAATGGGAATTTCTTCATTTTGGCTCCAAAATAAGGGGAATTTCTGGTTTTTAACCTCTAAATAAGTGGAATTTCTTTCTTTTTCCCCCAAAACAAAGGAAATTTCTGTCTTTTTTGCCCCAAAATAAGGAAGATTTCTGACTTATTACCCTGAAATAAGTGAAATATCTGCAATTTTGCCCCAAAATTAGGGAAATTTCTGCCTTTTTGCCTCCAAATAAGACGATTTTCAGGCTTTTTACCTCAAAATAAGGGGAATTTCTGCATTTTTGCTCCAAAATATGGGAAATTTATGCCTTTTTGTTCCAAAATAAGAAAAATTTCTGCAATTTTGTAACAAAATAAAAGAAATTTCTGCCTTTTTGCCCCAAAATAAGAAAATTTCTGCTTTTTTCTGAAATAAGTGAAATTTTGCAATTTTGCCCCAAAATAAGTCAAATTTCTGCAATTTTGCCCCAAAATAAGGGAAATTTCTGGAATTTTGCCCCAAAATAAGTGGAATTTCTGAGTTTTGCCCAAAAATAAGGAGAATTTCTGTCTTTTTGCCCTAACATATAGGGAATTTCTGCTTTTTGCCCCACAATTAGGGGAATTTCTGCAATTTTGCTCCAAATACGGGGAATTTCTGCCTTTTTGCCCGAAAATAAGAAGAATGCATAACTTTTTGCCATAAAAATAGGAAATTTCTTCATTTTTGCTCCAAAATAAGGGGAATTTCTGCATTTTTGCCTCTAAATAAGTGGAATTTCTGTCTTTTTCCCCCAAAACATAGGGAATTTCTGTCTTTTTTGCCCGAAAATAAGGAAAATTTATGTCTTATTACCCTGAAATAAGAGAAATTTCAGGAATTTTGCCCCAAAATAAGAAAAATTTCTGCCTTTTTGACCCCAAATAAGGGGAATTTCAGCCTTTTTACCTCAAAATAGGGAGAATTTCTGCATTTTTGCCACAAAATATTAGGAATTTCTGATTTATGCCCAAAATAAAGAAAATTTCTTCCTTTTTTCCTTGAAATATGTGAAATTTCTGCAATTTTGCCCCAAAATAAGTGAAATTACTGCAATTTTGCCCCAAAATAAAGGACCTTTCTGGAATTTTGCCCCAAAATAAGTGGAATTTCTGAGTTTTGCCCCAAAATAATGAGAATTTCTGTCTTTTTGCCCTAAGATATAGGGAATTTCTGCCTTTTTGCCACACAATTAGGGGAATTTCTGCAAGTTTGGTCCAAAATACGGGGAATTTCTGCCTTTTTGCCCGAAAATAATAAGAATGCATACCTTTTTGCCAAAAAAGGGAAATTTTTTCCTTTTTCCTCCAAAATAAGGAGAATTTCTGCTTTTTTGCTTCTAAATAAGTGGAATTTCTGTCTCTTTCCCCCAAAACAAAGGGAATTTCTGTCTTTTTTGCCCCAAAATAAGGAAAATTTCTGACTTATTACACTGAAATAGTCAAATTTCTGCAATTTTGCCCCAAAATAAGGGAAATTTCTGCCTTTTTGCCCCCAAATAAGGGGAATTTTAGGGTTTTTACGTCAAAATAACGGGAATTTCTGCATTTTTGCTCCAAAATATGGGAAATTTCTGCCTTTTTGCCCCAAAATAAGAAAAATTTCTGCAATTTTGTACCAAAATAAAAGAAATTTCTGCCTTTTTGCCCCAAAATAAGAAAATTTCTTCTTTTTTCTGAAATAAGTGAAATTTCTGCAATTTTGCCCCAAAATAAGTCAAATTTCTGCAATTTTGCCCCAAATTAAGTAAAATTTCTGGAATTTTTCCCCAAAATAAGTGTAATTTCTGAGTTTTGCCCCAAAATAAGGAGAATTTCTGACTTTTTGCCCTAACAAATAGGGAATTTCTGCCTTTTTGCCTCACAATTAGGGGAATTTCTGCAATTTTGCTCCAAAATACGGGGAATTTCTGCCTTTTAGCCTGAAAATAAAAAGAATGCATACCTTTTTGCCATAAAAAAGGGAAATTTCTTCATTTTTGCTCCAAAATAAGGGGAATTTCTGCTTTTTGCCTCTAAATAAGTGGAATTTCTGTCTTTTTCCCCCAAAACAAAGGGAATTCCTGTCATTTTTGCGCCAAAATAAAAAAAATTTCTAACTTATTACCCTGAAATAAGTGAAATTTCTGCAATTTTGCCCCAAAATAAATGAAATTTCTGACTTTTTGCCCCCAAATAAGGAAAATTTCAGCATTTTTACCACAAAATAAGTAGAATTTCTGCATTTTTTGCAACAAAATATTAGAAATTTCTGCCTTTTTGCACCAAAATAAGAAAATTTCTGCTTTTTTTCTGGAAAAGTGAAATTTCTGCAATTTTGCCCCAAAATAAGAGAAATTTCTGCAATTTTGCCCCAAAATAAGGAAAATATCTGGAATTTTGCCCCAAAATAAGTGGAATTTCTGAGTTTTGCCCCGAAATAAGGAGAATTTCTGCAGTTTTGCTCCAAAATACGGGGAATTTCTGCCTTTTTGCCCGAAAATAAGAAGAATGCATACCTTTTTGCCATAAAAAAGGGAAATTTCTTCATTTTTGCTCCAAAATAAGGGGAATTTCTGGTTTTTAGCCTCTAAAAAAGTGGAATTTCTGTCTTTTTCCCCCAAAACAAAAGAAATTTCTGTCTTTTTTGCCCTAAAATAAGAAAGATTTCTGACTTATTAACCTGAAATAAGTTAAATATCTGCAATTTTGCCCCGAAATAAGGGAAATTTCTGCCTTTTTGCCCCCAAATAAGGGGGATTTTTGGCTTTTTACCTCAAAATAAGGGGAATTTCTGCATTTTTGCTCAAATATATGGGAAATTTCTTCCTTTTTGCCCCAAAATAAGGAAAATTTCTGCAATTTTGTACCAAAATATAAGAAATTTCTGCCTTTTTGCCCCAAAATAAGAAAATTTCTGCTTTTTTCTGAAATAAATGAAATTTTGCAATTTTGCCCCAAAATAAGTCAAATTTCTTCAATTTTGCCCCCAAATAAGGGAAATTTCTGGAGTTTTGCCCCAAAATAAGTGGAATTTCTGAGTTTTGCCCCAAAATAAGAAGAATTTCTGTCTTTTTGCCCTAACATATAAGGAATTTCTGCATTTTTGTTTCACAATTAGGGGAAATTCTGCAATTTTGCTCCAAAATACGGGGAATTTCTGCCTCTTTGCCCGAAAATAAAAAGAATGCATACCTTTTTGCCATAATAAAAAGAAATTTCTTCATTTTGGCTCCAAAATAAGGGGAATTTCTGGTTTTTAACCTCTAAATAAGTGGAATATCTGTCTTTTTCCTCCAAAACAAAGGAAATTTCTGTCTTTTTTGCCCCAAAATAAGGAACATTTCTGACTTATTACCCTGAAATAAGTGAAATATCTGCAATTTTGCCCCAAAATAAGGGAAATTTCTGCCTTTTTGCCCCCAAATAAGACGATTTTCAGGCTTTTTACCTCAAAATAAGGGGAATTTCTGCATTTTTGCTCCAAAATATGGGAAATTTATGCCTTTTTGCCCCAAAATAAGACAAATTTCTGCAATTTTGTAACAAAATAAAAGAAATTTCTTCCTTTTTGCCCCAAAATAAGAAAATTTCTGCTTTTTTCTGAAATAAGTGAAATTTTGCAATTTTGCCCCAAAATAAGTCAAATTTCTTCAATTTTGCCCCAAAATAAGGGAAATTTCTGGGGTTTTGCCCCAAAATAAGTAGAATTTCTGAGTTTTGCCCCAAAATAAGAACAATTTCTGTCTTTTTGCCCTAACATATAAGGAATTTCTGCATTTTTGTTTCACAATTAGGGGAAATTCTGCAATTTTGCTCAAAAATACGGGGAATTTCTGACTTTTTGCCCGAAAATAAAAAGAATGCATAACTTTTTGCCATAAAAAAAAGAAATTTCTTCATTTTGGCTCCAAAATAAGGGGAATTTCTGGTTTTTAACCTCTAAATATGTGGAATTTCTGTCTTTTTCCCCAAAACAAAGGAAATTTCTGTCTTTTTTGCCCCAAAATAAGGAAGATTTCTGACTTATTACCCTGAAATAAGTGAAATATCTGCAATTTTGACCCAAAATAAGGGAAATTTCTGCCTTTTTGCCCCCAAATAAGACGATTTTCAGGCTTTTTACCTCAAAATAAGGGGAATTACTGCATTTTTGCTCCAAAATATGGGAAATTTATGCCTTTTTGCCCCAAAATAAGACAAATTTCTGCAATTTTGTAACAAAATAAAAGAAATTTCTGCCTTTTTGCCCCAAAATAAGAAAATTTCTTCTTTTTTCTGAAATAAGTGAAATTTCTGCAATTTTGCCCCAAAATAAGTCAAATTTCTGCAATTTTGCCCCAAATTAAGTAAAATTTCTGGAATTTTTCCCCAAAATAAGTGTAATTTCTGAGTTTTGCCCCAAAATAAGGAGAATTTCTGACTTTTTGCCCTAACAAATAGGGAATTTCTGCCTTTTTGCCTCACAATTAGGGGAATTTCTGCAATTTTGCTCCAAAATACGGGGAATTTCTGCCTTTTAGCCTGAAAATAAAAAGAATGCATACCTTTTTGCCATAAAAAAGGGAAATTTCTTCATTTTTGCTCCAAAATAAGGGGAATTTCTGCTTTTTGCCTCTAAATAAGTGGAATTTCTGTCTTTTTCCCCCAAAACAAAGGGAATTCCTGTCATTTTTGCGCCAAAATAAAAAAAATTTCTAACTTATTACCCTGAAATAAGTGAAATTTCTGCAATTTTGCCCCAAAATAAATGAAATTTCTGACTTTTTGCCCCCAAATAAGGAAAATTTCAGCATTTTTACCACAAAATAAGTAGAATTTCTGCATTTTTTGCAACAAAATATTAGAAATTTCTGCCTTTTTGCACCAAAATAAGAAAATTTCTGCTTTTTTTCTGGAAAAGTGAAATTTCTGCAATTTTGCCCCAAAATAAGAGAAATTTCTGCAATTTTGCCCCAAAATAAGGAAAATATCTGGAATTTTGCCCCAAAATAAGTGGAATTTCTGAGTTTTGCCCCGAAATAAGGAGAATTTCTGCAGTTTTGCTCCAAAATACGGGGAATTTCTGCCTTTTTGCCCGAAAATAAGAAGAATGCATACCTTTTTGCCATAAAAAAGGGAAATTTCTTCATTTTTGCTCCAAAATAAGGGGAATTTCTGGTTTTTAGCCTCTAAAAAAGTGGAATTTCTGTCTTTTTCCCCCAAAACAAAAGAAATTTCTGTCTTTTTTGCCCTAAAATAAGAAAGATTTCTGACTTATTAACCTGAAATAAGTTAAATATCTGCAATTTTGCCCCGAAATAAGGGAAATTTCTGCCTTTTTGCCCCCAAATAAGGGGGATTTTTGGCTTTTTACCTCAAAATAAGGGGAATTTCTGCATTTTTGCTCAAATATATGGGAAATTTCTTCCTTTTTGCCCAAAAATAAGGAAAATTTCTGCAATTTTGTACCAAAATATAAGAAATTTCTGCCTTTTTGCCCCAAAATAAGAAAATTTCTGCTTTTTTCTGAAATAAATGAAATTTTGCAATTTTGCCCCAAAATAAGTCAAATTTCTTCAATTTTGCCCCCAAATAAGGGAAATTTCTGGAGTTTTGCCCCAAAATAAGTGGAATTTCTGAGTTTTGCCCCAAAATAAGAAGAATTTCTGTCTTTTTGCCCTAACATATAAGGAATTTCTGCATTTTTGTTTCACAATTAGGGGAAATTCTGCAATTTTGCTCCAAAATACGGGGAATTTCTGCCTCTTTGCCCGAAAATAAAAAGAATGCATACCTTTTTGCCATAATAAAAAGAAATTTCTTCATTTTGGCTCCAAAATAAGGGGAATTTCTGGTTTTTAACCTCTAAATAAGTGGAATATCTGTCTTTTTCCTCCAAAACAAAGGAAATTTCTGTCTTTTTTGCCCCAAAATAAGGAACATTTCTGACTTATTACCCTGAAATAAGTGAAATATCTGCAATTTTGCCCCAAAATAAGGGAAATTTCTGCCTTTTTGCCCCCAAATAAGACGATTTTCAGGCTTTTTACCTCAAAATAAGGGGAATTTCTGCATTTTTGCTCCAAAATATGGGAAATTTATGCCTTTTTGCCCCAAAATAAGACAAATTTCTGCAATTTTGTAACAAAATAAAAGAAATTTCTTCCTTTTTGCCCCAAAATAAGAAAATTTCTGCTTTTTTCTGAAATAAGTGAAATTTTGCAATTTTGCCCCAAAATAAGTCAAATTTCTTCAATTTTGCCCCAAAATAAGGGAAATTTCTGGGGTTTTGCCCCAAAATAAGTAGAATTTCTGAGTTTTGCCCCAAAATAAGAACAATTTCTGTCTTTTTGCCCTAACATATAAGGAATTTCTGCATTTTTGTTTCACAATTAGGGGAAATTCTGCAATTTTGCTCAAAAATACGGGGAATTTCTGACTTTTTGCCCGAAAATAAAAAGAATGCATAACTTTTTGCCATAAAAAAAAGAAATTTCTTCATTTTGGCTCCAAAATAAGGGGAATTTCTGGTTTTTAACCTCTAAATATGTGGAATTTCTGTCTTTTTCCCCAAAACAAAGGAAATTTCTGTCTTTTTTGCCCCAAAATAAGGAAGATTTCTGACTTATTACCCTGAAATAAGTGAAATATCTGCAATTTTGACCCAAAATAAGGGAAATTTCTGCCTTTTTGCCCCCAAATAAGACGATTTTCAGGCTTTTTACCTCAAAATAAGGGGAATTACTGCATTTTTGCTCCAAAATATGGGAAATTTATGCCTTTTTGCCCCAAAATAAGACAAATTTCTGCAATTTTGTAACAAAATAAAAGAAATTTCTTCCTTTTTGCCCCAAAATAAGAAAATTTCTGCTTTTTTCTGAAATAAGTGAAATTTTGCAATTTTGCCCCAAAATAAGTCAAATTTCTGCAATTTTGCCCCAAAATAAGGGAAATTTCTGGAATTTTGCCCCAAAATAAGTGGAATTTCTGAGTTTTGCCCCAAAATAAGGAGAATTTCTGTCTTTTTGCCCTAACATATAGGGAATTTCTGCTTTTTGCCCCACAATTAGGGGAATTTCTGCAATTTTGCTCCAAATACGGGGAATTTCTGCCTTTTTGCACGAAAATAAGAAGAATGCATAACTTTTTGCCATAAAAATAGGAAATTTCTTCATTTTTGCTCCAAAATAAGGGGAATTTCTGATTTTTGCCTCTAAATAAGTGGAATTTCTGTCTTTCCCCCCCAAAACAAAGGGAATTTCTGTCTTTTTTGCCCCAAAATAAGGAAAATTTATGTCTTATTACCCTGAAATAAGAGAAATTTCTGGAATTTTGCCCCAAAATAAGAAAAATTTCTGCCTTTTTGACCCCAAATAAGGGGAATTTCAGCCTTTTTACCTCAAAATAGGGGGAATTTCTGCATTTTTGCAACAAAATATTAGGAATTTCTGATTTTTGCCCCAAAATAAAGAAAATTTCTTCCTTTTTTCCTTGAAATATGTGAAATTTCTGCAATTTTGCCCCAAGATAAGTGAAATTACAGCAATTTTGCCCCAAAATAAAGGAACTTTCTGGAATTTTGCCCCAAAATAAGTGGAATTTCTGAGTTTTGCCCAAAAATAAGGAGAATTTCTGTCTTTTTGCCCTAACATATAGGGAATTTCTGCTTTTTGCCCCACAATTAGGGGAATTTCTGCAATTTTGCTCCAAATACGGGGAATTTCTGCCTTTTTGCCCGAAAATAAGAAGAATGCATAACTTTTTGCCATAAAAATAGGAAATTTCTTCATTTTTGCTCCAAAATAAGGGGAATTTCTGCATTTTTGCCTCTAAATAAGTGGAATTTCTGTCTTTTTCCCCCAAAACAAAGGGAATTTCTGTCTTTTTTGCCCGAAAATAAGGAAAATTTATGTCTTATTACCCTGAAATAAGAGAAATTTCAGGAATTTTGCCCCAAAATAAGAAAAATTTCTGCCTTTTTGACCCCAAATAAGGGGAATTTCAGCCTTTTTACCTCAAAATAGGGAGAATTTCTGCATTTTTGCCACAAAATATTAGGAATTTCTGATTTATGCCCAAAATAAAGAAAATTTCTTCCTTTTTTCCTTGAAATATGTGAAATTTCTGCAATTTTGCCCCAAAATAAGTGAAATTACTGCAATTTTGCCCCAAAATAAAGGACCTTTCTGGAATTTTGCCCCAAAATAAGTGGAATTTCTGAGTTTTGCCCCAAAATAATGAGAATTTCTGTCTTTTTGCCCTAAGATATAGGGAATTTCTGCCTTTTTGCCACACAATTAGGGGAATTTCTGCAAGTTTGGTCCAAAATACGGGGAATTTCTGCCTTTTTGCCCGAAAATAATAAGAATGCATACCTTTTTGCCAAAAAAGGGAAATTTTTTCCTTTTTCCTCCAAAATAAGGAGAATTTCTGCTTTTTTGCTTCTAAATAAGTGGAATTTCTGTCTCTTTCCCCCAAAACAAAGGGAATTTCTGTCTTTTTTGCCCCAAAATAAGGAAAATTTCTGACTTATTACCCTGAAATAGTCAAATTTCTGCAATTTTGCCCCAAAATAAGGGAAATTTCTGCCTTTTTGCCCCCAAATAAGGGGAATTTTAGGGTTTTTACGTCAAAATAACGGGAATTTCTGCATTTTTGCTCCAAAATATGGGAAATTTCTGCCTTTTTGCCCCAAAATAAGAAAAATTTCTGCAATTTTGTACCAAAATAAAAGAAATTTCTGCCTTTTTGCCCCAAAATAAGAAAATTTCTTCTTTTTTCTGAAATAAGTGAAATTTCTGCAATTTTGCCCCAAAATAAGTCAAATTTCTGCAATTTTGCCCCAAATTAAGTAAAATTTCTGGAATTTTTCCCCAAAATAAGTGTAATTTCTGAGTTTTGCCCCAAAATAAGGAGAATTTCTGACTTTTTGCCCTAACAAATAGGGAATTTCTGCCTTTTTGCCTCACAATTAGGGGAATTTCTGCAATTTTGCTCCAAAATACGGGGAATTTCTGCCTTTTAGCCTGAAAATAAAAAGAATGCATACCTTTTTGCCATAAAAAAGGGAAATTTCTTCATTTTTGCTCCAAAATAAGGGGAATTTCTGCTTTTTGCCTCTAAATAAGTGGAATTTCTGTCTTTTTCCCCCAAAACAAAGGGAATTCCTGTCATTTTTGCGCCAAAATAAAAAAAATTTCTAACTTATTACCCTGAAATAAGTGAAATTTCTGCAATTTTACCCCAAAATAAATGAAATTTCTGACTTTTTGCCCCCAAATAAGGAAAATTTCAGCATTTTTACCACAAAATAAGTAGAATTTCTGCATTTTTTGCAACAAAATATTAGAAATTTCTGCCTTTTTGCACCAAAATAAGAAAATTTCTGCTTTTTTTCTGGAAAAGTGAAATTTCTGCAATTTTGCCCCAAAATAAGAGAAATTTCTGCAATTTTGCCCCAAAATAAGGGAAATTTCGGGAATTTTGCCCCAAAATAAGTGGAATTTCTGAGTTTTGCCCCGAAATAAGGAGAATTTCTGCAGTTTTGCTCCAAAATACGGGGAATTTCTGCCTTTTTGCCCGAAAATAAGAAGAATGCATACCTTTTTGCCATAAAAAAGGGAAATTTCTTCATTTTTGCTCCAAAATAAGGGGAATTTCTGGTTTTTAGCCTCTAAAAAAGTGGAATTTCTGTCTTTTTCCCCCAAAACAAAAGAAATTTCTGTCTTTTTTGCCCTAAAATAAGAAAGATTTCTGACTTATTAACCTGAAATAAGTTAAATATCTGCAATTTTGCCCCGAAATAAGGGAAATTTCTGCCTTTTTGCCCCCAAATAAGGGGGATTTTTGGCTTTTTACCTCAAAATAAGGGGAATTTCTGCATTTTTGCTCAAATATATGGGAAATTTCTTCCTTTTTGCCCCAAAATAAGGAAAATTTCTGCAATTTTGTACCAAAATATAAGAAATTTCTGCCTTTTTGCCCCAAAATAAGAAAATTTCTGCTTTTTTCTGAAATAAATGAAATTTTGCAATTTTGCCCCAAAATAAGTCAAATTTCTTCAATTTTGCCCCCAAATAAGGGAAATTTCTGGAGTTTTGCCCCAAAATAAGTGGAATTTCTGAGTTTTGCCCCAAAATAAGAAGAATTTCTGTCTTTTTGCCCTAACATATAAGGAATTTCTGCATTTTTGTTTCACAATTAGGGGAAATTCTGCAATTTTGCTCCAAAATACGGGGAATTTCTGCCTCTTTGCCCGAAAATAAAAAGAATGCATACCTTTTTGCCATAATAAAAAGAAATTTCTTCATTTTGGCTCCAAAATAAGGGGAATTTCTGGTTTTTAACCTCTAAATAAGTGGAATATCTGTCTTTTTCCTCCAAAACAAAGGAAATTTCTGTCTTTTTTGCCCCAAAATAAGGAACATTTCTGACTTATTACCCTGAAATAAGTGAAATATCTGCAATTTTGCCCCAAAATAAGGGAAATTTCTGCCTTTTTGCCCCCAAATAAGACGATTTTCAGGCTTTTTACCTCAAAATAAGGGGAATTTCTGCATTTTTGCTCCAAAATATGGGAAATTTATGCCTTTTTGCCCCAAAATAAGACAAATTTCTGCAATTTTGTAACAAAATAAAAGAAATTTCTTCCTTTTTGCCCCAAAATAAGAAAATTTCTGCTTTTTTCTGAAATAAGTGAAATTTTGCAATTTTGCCCCAAAATAAGTCAAATTTCTTCAATTTTGCCCCAAAATAAGGGAAATTTCTGGGGTTTTGCCCCAAAATAAGTAGAATTTCTGAGTTTTGCCCCAAAATAAGAACAATTTCTGTCTTTTTGCCCTAACATATAAGGAATTTCTGCATTTTTGTTTCACAATTAGGGGAAATTCTGCAATTTTGCTCAAAAATACGGGGAATTTCTGACTTTTTGCCCGAAAATAAAAAGAATGCATAACTTTTTGCCATAAAAAAAAGAAATTTCTTCATTTTGGCTCCAAAATAAGGGGAATTTCTGGTTTTTAACCTCTAAATATGTGGAATTTCTGTCTTTTTCCCCAAAACAAAGGAAATTTCTGTCTTTTTTGCCCCAAAATAAGGAAGATTTCTGACTTATTACCCTGAAATAAGTGAAATATCTGCAATTTTGACCCAAAATAAGGGAAATTTCTGCCTTTTTGCCCCCAAATAAGACGATTTTCAGGCTTTTTACCTCAAAATAAGGGGAATTACTGCATTTTTGCTCCAAAATATGGGAAATTTATGCCTTTTTGCCCCAAAATAAGACAAATTTCTGCAATTTTGTAACAAAATAAAAGAAATTTCTTCCTTTTTGCCCCAAAATAAGAAAATTTCTGCTTTTTTCTGAAATAAGTGAAATTTTGCAATTTTGCCCCAAAATAAGTCAAATTTCTGCAATTTTGCCCCAAAATAAGGGAAATTTCTGGAATTTTGCCCCAAAATAAGTGGAATTTCTGAGTTTTGCCCCAAAATAAGGAGAATTTCTGTCTTTTTGCCCTAACATATAGGGAATTTCTGCTTTTTGCCCCACAATTAGGGGAATTTCTGCAATTTTGCTCCAAATACGGGGAATTTCTGCCTTTTTGCACGAAAATAAGAAGAATGCATAACTTTTTGCCATAAAAATAGGAAATTTCTTCATTTTTGCTCCAAAATAAGGGGAATTTCTGATTTTTGCCTCTAAATAAGTGGAATTTCTGTCTTTCCCCCCCAAAACAAAGGGAATTTCTGTCTTTTTTGCCCCAAAATAAGGAAAATTTATGTCTTATTACCCTGAAATAAGAGAAATTTCTGGAATTTTGCCCCAAAATAAGAAAAATTTCTGCCTTTTTGACCCCAAATAAGGGGAATTTCAGCCTTTTTACCTCAAAATAGGGGGAATTTCTGCATTTTTGCAACAAAATATTAGGAATTTCTGATTTTTGCCCCAAAATAAAGAAAATTTCTTCCTTTTTTCCTTGAAATATGTGAAATTTCTGCAATTTTGCCCCAAGATAAGTGAAATTACAGCAATTTTGCCCCAAAATAAAGGAACTTTCTGGAATTTTGCCCCAAAATAAGTGGAATTTCTGAGTTTTGCCCAAAAATAAGGAGAATTTCTGTCTTTTTGCCCTAACATATAGGGAATTTCTGCTTTTTGCCCCACAATTAGGGGAATTTCTGCAATTTTGCTCCAAATACGGGGAATTTCTGCCTTTTTGCCCGAAAATAAGAAGAATGCATAACTTTTTGCCATAAAAATAGGAAATTTCTTCATTTTTGCTCCAAAATAAGGGGAATTTCTGCATTTTTGCCTCTAAATAAGTGGAATTTCTGTCTTTTTCCCCCAAAACAAAGGGAATTTCTGTCTTTTTTGCCCGAAAATAAGGAAAATTTATGTCTTATTACCCTGAAATAAGAGAAATTTCAGGAATTTTGCCCCAAAATAAGAAAAATTTCTGCCTTTTTGACCCCAAATAAGGGGAATTTCAGCCTTTTTACCTCAAAATAGGGAGAATTTCTGCATTTTTGCCACAAAATATTAGGAATTTCTGATTTATGCCCAAAATAAAGAAAATTTCTTCCTTTTTTCCTTGAAATATGTGAAATTTCTGCAATTTTGCCCCAAAATAAGTGAAATTACTGCAATTTTGCCCCAAAATAAAGGACCTTTCTGGAATTTTGCCCCAAAATAAGTGGAATTTCTGAGTTTTGCCCCAAAATAATGAGAATTTCTGTCTTTTTGCCCTAAGATATAGGGAATTTCTGCCTTTTTGCCACACAATTAGGGGAATTTCTGCAAGTTTGGTCCAAAATACGGGGAATTTCTGCCTTTTTGCCCGAAAATAATAAGAATGCATACCTTTTTGCCAAAAAAGGGAAATTTTTTCCTTTTTCCTCCAAAATAAGGAGAATTTCTGCTTTTTTGCTTCTAAATAAGTGGAATTTCTGTCTCTTTCCCCCAAAACAAAGGGAATTTCTGTCTTTTTTGCCCCAAAATAAGGAAAATTTCTGACTTATTACCCTGAAATAGTCAAATTTCTGCAATTTTGCCCCAAAATAAGGGAAATTTCTGCCTTTTTGCCCCCAAATAAGGGGAATTTTAGGGTTTTTACGTCAAAATAACGGGAATTTCTGCATTTTTGCTCCAAAATATGGGAAATTTCTGCCTTTTTGCCCCAAAATAAGAAAAATTTCTGCAATTTTGTACCAAAATAAAAGAAATTTCTGCCTTTTTGCCCCAAAATAAGAAAATTTCTTCTTTTTTCTGAAATAAGTGAAATTTCTGCAATTTTGCCCCAAAATAAGTCAAATTTCTGCAATTTTGCCCCAAATTAAGTAAAATTTCTGGAATTTTTCCCCAAAATAAGTGTAATTTCTGAGTTTTGCCCCAAAATAAGGAGAATTTCTGACTTTTTGCCCTAACAAATAGGGAATTTCTGCCTTTTTGCCTCACAATTAGGGGAATTTCTGCAATTTTGCTCCAAAATACGGGGAATTTCTGCCTTTTAGCCTGAAAATAAAAAGAATGCATACCTTTTTGCCATAAAAAAGGGAAATTTCTTCATTTTTGCTCCAAAATAAGGGGAATTTCTGCTTTTTGCCTCTAAATAAGTGGAATTTCTGTCTTTTTCCCCCAAAACAAAGGGAATTCCTGTCATTTTTGCGCCAAAATAAAAAAAAATTTCTAACTTATTACCCTGAAATAAGTGAAATTTCTGCAATTTTACCCCAAAATAAATGAAATTTCTGACTTTTTGCCCCCAAATAAGGAAAATTTCAGCATTTTTACCACAAAATAAGTAGAATTTCTGCATTTTTTGCAACAAAATATTAGAAATTTCTGCCTTTTTGCACCAAAATAAGAAAATTTCTGCTTTTTTTCTGGAAAAGTGAAATTTCTGCAATTTTGCCCCAAAATAAGAGAAATTTCTGCAATTTTGCCCCAAAATAAGGGAAATTTCTGGAATTTTGCCCCAAAATAAGTGGAATTTCTGAGTTTTGCCCCGAAATAAGGAGAATTTCTGCAGTTTTGCTCCAAAATACGGGGAATTTCTGCCTTTTTGCCCGAAAATAAGAAGAATGCATACCTTTTTGCCATAAAAAAGGGAAATTTCTTCATTTTTGCTCCAAAATAAGGGGAATTTCTGGTTTTTAGCCTCTAAAAAAGTGGAATTTCTGTCTTTTTCCCCCAAAACAAAAGAAATTTCTGTCTTTTTTGCCCTAAAATAAGAAAGATTTCTGACTTATTAACCTGAAATAAGTTAAATATCTGCAATTTTGCCCCGAAATAAGGGAAATTTCTGCCTTTTTGCCCCCAAATAAGGGGGATTTTTGGCTTTTTACCTCAAAATAAGGGGAATTTCTGCATTTTTGCTCAAATATATGGGAAATTTCTTCCTTTTTGCCCCAAAATAAGGAAAATTTCTGCAATTTTGTACCAAAATATAAGAAATTTCTGCCTTTTTGCCCCAAAATAAGAAAATTTCTGCTTTTTTCTGAAATAAATGAAATTTTGCAATTTTGCCCCAAAATAAGTCAAATTTCTTCAATTTTGCCCCCAAATAAGGGAAATTTCTGGAGTTTTGCCCCAAAATAAGTGGAATTTCTGAGTTTTGCCCCAAAATAAGAAGAATTTCTGTCTTTTTGCCATAACATATAAGGAATTTCTGCATTTTTGTTTCACAATTAGGGGAAATTCTGCAATTTTGCTCCAAAATACGTGGAATTTCTGCCTCTTTGCCCGAAAATAAAAAGAATGCATACCTTTTTGCCATAATAAAAAGAAATTTCTTCATTTTGGCTCCAAAATAAGGGGAATTTCTGGTTTTTAACCTCTAAATAAGTGGAATATCTGTCTTTTTCCTCCAAAACAAAGGAAATTTCTGTCTTTTTTGCCCCAAAATAAGGAACATTTCTGACTTATTACCCTGAAATAAGTGAAATATCTGCAATTTTGCCCCAAAATAAGGGAAATTTCTGCCTTTTTGCCCCCAAATAAGACGATTTTCAGGCTTTTTACCTCAAAATAAGGGGAATTTCTGCATTTTTGCTCTAAAATATGGGAAATTTATGCCTTTTTGCCCCAAAATAAGACAAATTTCTGCAATTTTGTAACAAAATAAAAGAAATTTCTTCCTTTTTGCCCCAAAATAAGAAAATTTCTGCTTTTTTCTGAAATAAGTGAAATTTTGCAATTTTGCCCCAAAATAAGTCAAATTTCTTCAATTTTGCCCCAAAATAAGGGAAATTTCTGGGGTTTTGCCCCAAAATAAGTAGAATTTCTGAGTTTTGCCCCAAAATAAGAACAATTTCTGTCTTTTTGCCCTAACATATAAGGAATTTCTGCATTTTTGTTTCACAATTAGGGGAAATTCTGCAATTTTGCTCAAAAATACGGGGAATTTCTGACTTTTTGCCCGAAAATAAAAAGAATGCATAACTTTTTGCCATAAAAAAAAGAAATTTCTTCATTTTGGCTCCAAAATAAGGGGAATTTCTGGTTTTTAACCTCTAAATATGTGGAATTTCTGTCTTTTTCCCCAAAACAAAGGAAATTTCTGTCTTTTTTGCCCCAAAATAAGGAACATTTCTGACTTATTACCCTGAAATAAGTGAAATATCTGCAATTTTGACCCAAAATAAGGGAAATTTCTGCCTTTTTGCCCCCAAATAAGACGATTTTCAGGCTTTTTACCTCAAAATAAGGGGAATTACTGCATTTTTGCTCCAAAATATGGGAAATTTATGCCTTTTTGCCCCAAAATAAGACAAATTTCTGCAATTTTGTAACAAAATAAAAGAAATTTCTTCCTTTTTGCCCCAAAATAAGAAAATTTCTGCTTTTTTCTGAAATAAGTGAAATTTTGCAATTTTGCCCCAAAATAAGTCAAATTTCTGCAATTTTGCCCCAAAATAAGGGAAATTTCTGGAATTTTGCCCCAAAATAAGTGGAATTTCTGAGTTTTGCCCCAAAATAAGGAGAATTTCTGTCTTTTTGCCCTAACATATAGGGAATTTCTGCTTTTTGCCCCACAATTAGGGGAATTTCTGCAATTTTGCTCCAAATACGGGGAATTTCTGCCTTTTTGCACGAAAATAAGAAGAATGCATAACTTTTTGCCATAAAAATAGGAAATTTCTTCATTTTTGCTCCAAAATAAGGGGAATTTCTGCTTTTTTGCCTCTAAATAAGTGGAATTTCTGTCTTTCCCCCCCAAAACAAAGGGAATTTCTGTCTTTTTTGCCCCAAAATAAGGAAAATTTATGTCTTATTACCCTGAAATAAGAGAAATTTCTGGAATTTTGCCCCAAAATAAGAAAAATTTCTGCCTTTTTGACCCCAAATAAGGGGAATTTCAGCCTTTTTACCTCAAAATAGGGGGAATTTCTGCATTTTTGCCACAAAATATTAGGAATTTCTGATTTTTGCCCCAAAATAAAGAAAATTTCTTCCTTTTTTCCTTGAAATATGTGAAATTTCTGCAATTTTGCCCCAAGATAAGTGAAATTACAGCAATTTTGCCCCAAAATAAAGGAACTTTCTGGAATTTTGCCCCAAAATAAGTGGAATTTCTGAGTTTTGCCCCAAAATAATGAGAATTTCTGTCTTTTTGCCCTAAGATATAGGGAATTTCTGCCTTTTTGCCACACAATTAGGGGAATTTCTGCAATTTTGGTCCAAAATACGGGGAATTTCTGCCTCTTTGCCCAAAAATCAGAAGAATGCATAACTTTTTGCCATAAAAAAGGGAAATTTCTTCATTTTTGCTCCAAAATAAAAGGAATTTCTGCATTTTTGCTTCTAAATAAGTGGAATTTCTGTCTTTTTCCCCCAAAACAAAGGGAATTTCTGTCTTTTTTGCCCCAAATTAAGAAAAATTTCTGACTTATTACCCTGAAATAAGTAAAATTTCTGCAATTTTGCCCCAAAATAAGGGAAATTTCTGCCTTTTTGCCCCCAAATAAGGGGAATTTCAGTGTTTTTACATCAAAATAATGGGAATTTCTGCATTTTTGCTCCAAAATATGGGAAATTTCTGCCTTTTTGCCCCAAAATAAGAAAAATTTCTGCAATTTTGTACCAAAATAAAAGAAATTTCTGCCTTTTTGCTCCAAAATAAGAAAATTTCTTCTTTTTTCTGAAATAAGTGAAATTTCTGCAATTTTGCCCCAAAATAAAGGAAATTTCTGACTTTTTGCCCCCAAATAAGGAAAATTTCAGACGTTTTACCACAAAATAAGTAGAATTTCTGCATTTTTGCAACAAAATATTAGAAATTTCTGCCTTTTTGCACCAAAATAAGAAAATTTCTGCTTTTTTTCTGGAATAAGTGAAATTTCTGCAATTTTGCCCCAAAATAAGTGAAATTTCTGCAATTTTGCCCCAAAATAAGGAAAATATCTAGAATTTTGCCCCAAAATAAGTGGAATTTCTGAGTTTTGCCCCGAAATAAGGAGAATTTCTGCAGTTTTGCTCCAAAATACGGGGAATTTCTGCCTTTTTGCCCGAAAATAAGAAGAATGCATACCTTTTTGCCATAAAAAAGGGAAATTTCTTCATTTTTGCTCCAAAATAGAGGAATTTCTGGTTTTTAGCCTCTAAATAAGTGGAATTTCTGTCTTTTTCCCCCCAAAACAACGGAAATTTATGTCTTTTTTGCGCTATAATAAGGAAGATTTCTCACTTATTACCCTGAAATAAGTTAAATATCTGCAATTTTGCCCCGAAATAAGGGAAATTTCTGCCTTTTTGCCTCCAAATAAGATGATTTTCAGGCTTTTTACCTCAAAATAAGGGGAATTTCTGCATTTTTGCTCAAAAATATGGAAAATTTCTGCCTTTTTGCCCCAAAATAAGAAAAATTTCTGCAATTTTGAACCAAAATATAAGAAATTTCTGCCTTTTTGCCCCAAAATAAGAAAATTTCTGCTTTTTTTTGAAATAAGTGAAATTTTGCCATTTTGCCCCAAAATAAGTCAAATTTCTGCAATTTTGCCCCAAAATAAGGGAAATTTCTGGAATTTTGCCCCAAAATACTTGGAATTTCTGAGTTTTGCCCCAAAATAAAAGAATTTCTGTCTTTTTGCCCTAACATATAAGGAATTTCTGCATTTTTGTTTAACAATTAGGGGAAATTCTGCAATTTTGCTCCAAAATACGGGGAATTTCTGCCTTTTTGCCCAAAAATAAAAAGAATGCATAACTTTTTGTCATAAAAAAAGGAAATTTCTTCATTTTTGCTTTAAAATAAGAGGAATTTCTGAATTTTTGCCTCTAAATAAGTGGAATTTCTGTCTTTTTCCCCCAAAACAAAGGGAATTTCTGTCTTTTTTGCCCCAAAATAAGGAAAATTTCTGACTTATTACCCTGAAATAAGAGAAATTTTTGGAATTTTGCCCCAAAATAAGTGAAATTTCTGCCTTTTTGACGCCTAATAAGGGGAATTTCAGCCTTTTTACCTCAAAATAAGGGGAATTTCTGCATTTTTGCCACAAAATATTAAGAATTTCTGCCTTTTTGCCCCAAAATAAAGAAAATTTCTGCGTTTTTTCCTTGAAATAAGTAAAATTTCTGCAATTTTGCCCCAAAATATTTGAAATTTCTGCAATTTTGCCCCAAAATAAGGGAACTTTCTGGAATTTTGCCCCAAAATAAGTGGAATTTCTGAGTTTTGCCCCAAAATAAGGAGAATTTCTGTCTTTTTGCCCTAAGATATAGGGAATTTCTGCCTTTTTGCCACACTATTAGGGGAATTTCTGCAATTTTGGTCCAAAATACGGGGAATTTCTGCCTTTTTGCCCAAAAATCAGAAGAATGCATAACTTTTTGCCATAAAAAAGGGAAATTTCTTCATTTTTGCTCCAAAATAAAAGGAATTTCTGCTTTTTTGCTTCTAAATAAGTGGAATTTCTGTCTTTTTCCCCCAAAACATAGGGAATTTCTGTCTTTTTTGCCCCAAATTAAGAAAAATTTCTGACTTATTACCCTGAAATAAGTAAAATTTCTGCAATTTTGCCCCAAAATAAGGGAAATTTCTTCCTTTTTGCCCCCAAATAAGGGGAATTTCAGTGTTTTTACATCAAAATAATGGGAATTTCTGCATTTTTGCTCCAAAATATGGGAAATTTCTGCCTTTTTGCCCCAAAATAAGAAAAATTTCTGCAATTTTGTACCAAAATAAAAGAAATTTCTGCCTTTTTGCTCCAAAATAAGAAAATTTCTTCTTTTTTCTGAAATAAGTGAAATTTCTGCAATTTTGCCCCAAAATAAAGGAAATTTCTGACTTTTTGCCCCCAAATAAGGAAAATTTCAGACTTTTTACCACAAAATAAGTAGAATTTCTGCATTTTTGCAACAAAATATTAGAAATTTCTGCCTTTTTGCACCAAAATAAGAAAATTTCTGCTTTTTTTCTGGAATAAGTGAAATTTCTGCAATTTTGCCCCAAAATAAGTGAAATTTCTGCAATTTTGCCCCAAAATAAGGAAAATATCTAGAATTTTGCCCCAAAATAAGTGGAATTTCTGAGTTTTGCCCCGAAATAAGGAGAATTTCTGCAGTTTTGCTCCAAAATACGGGGAATTTCTGCCTTTTTGCCCGAAAATAAGAAGAATGCATACCTTTTTGCCATAAAAAAGGGAAATTTCTTCATTTTTGCTCCAAAATAGAGGAATTTCTGGTTTTTAGCCTCTAAATAAGTGGAATTTCTGTCTTTTTCCCCCCAAAACAACAGAAATTTCTGTCTTTTTTGCGCTAAAATAAGGAAGATTTCTCACTTATTACCCTGAAATAAGTTAAATATCTGCAATTTTGCCCCGAAATAAGGGAAATTTCTGCCTTTTTGCCTCCAAATAAGACGATTTTCAGGCTTTTTACCTCAAAATAAGGGGAATTTCTGCATTTTTGCTCAAAAATATGGAAAATTTCTGCCTTTTTGCCCCAAAATAAGAAAAATTTCTGCAATTTTGAACCAAAATATAAGAAATTTCTGCCTTTTTGCCCCAAAATAAGAAAATTTCTGCTTTTTTTTGAAATAAGTGAAATTTTGCCATTTTGCCCCAAAATAAGTCAAATTTCTGCAATTTTGCCCCAAAATAAGGGAAATTTCTGGAATTTTGCCCCAAAATAAGTGGAATTTCTGAGTTTTGCCCCAAAATAAAAGAATTTCTGTCTTTTTGCCCTAACATATAAGGAATTTCTGCATTTTTGTTTAACAATTAGGGGAAATTCTGCAATTTTGCTCCAAAATACGGGGAATTTCTGCCTTTTTGCCCAAAAATAAAAAGAATGCATAACTTTTTGTCATAAAAAAAGGAAATTTCTTCATTTTTGCTTTAAAATAAGAGGAATTTCTGAATTTTTGCCTCTAAATAAGTGGAATTTCTGTCTTTTTCCCCCAAAACAAAGGGAATTTCTGTCTTTTTTGCCCCAAAATAAGGAAAATTTCTGACTTATTACCCTGAAATAAGAGAAATTTTTGGAATTTTGCCCCAAAATAAGTGAAATTTCTGCCTTTTTGACGCCTAATAAGGGGAATTTCAGCCTTTTTACCTCAAAATAAGGGGAATTTCTGCATTTTTGCCACAAAATATTAAGAATTTCTGCCTTTTTGCCCCAAAATAAAGAAAATTTCTGCGTTTTTTCCTTGAAATAAGTAAAATTTCTGCAATTTTGCCCCAAAATATTTGAAATTTCTGCAATTTTGCCCCAAAATAAGGGAACTTTCTGGAATTTTGCCCCAAAATAAGTGGAATTTCTGAGTTTTGCCCCAAAATAAGGAGAATTTCTGTCTTTTTGCCCTAACATATAGGGAATTTCTGCCTTTTTGCCCCACAATTAGGGGAATTTTTGAAATTTTGCTCCAAAATATGGGGAATTTCTGCCTTTTTGCCCGAAAATAAGAAGAATGCATACCTTTTTGCCATAAAAAAAGGAAATTTCTTCATTTTTGCTCCAAAATAAAGGGAATTTCTGCTTTTTTGCCACTAAATAAGTTGAATTTCTGTCTTTTTTCCCCAAAACAAAGGAAATTCCTGTCTTTTTTGCCCCAAAATAAGGAAAATTTCTAAATTATTACCCTGAAATAAGTGAAATTTCTGCAATTTTGCCCCAAAATAAGGGAAATTTCTGACTTTTTGCCCCCAAATAAGGAAAATTTCAGCCTTTTTACCTCAAAATAAGGGGAATTTCTGCATTTTTGAAACAAAATATTAGAAATTTCTGCCTTTTTGCTTCGAAATAAGAAAATTTCTGCTTTTTTTTCTGGAATAAGTGAAATTTCTGCAATTTTGTCCCAAAATAAGAAAAATTTCTGCAATTTTGTACCAAAATAAAAGAAATTTCTGCCTTTTTGCTCCAAAATAAGAAAATTTCTTCTTTTTTCTGAAATAAGTGAAATTTCTGCAATTTTGCCCCAAAATAAAGGAAATTTCTGACTTTTTGCCCCCAAATAAGGAAAATTTCAGACTTTTTACCACAAAATAAGTAGAATTTCTGCATTTTTGCAACAAAATATTAGAAATTTCTGCCTTTTTGCACCAAAATAAGAAAATTTCTGCTTTTTTTCTGGAATAAGTGAAATTTCTTCAATTTTGCCCCAAAATAAGTGAAATTTCTGCAATTTTGCCCCAAAATAAGGAAAATATCTAGAATTTTGCCCCAAAATAAGTGGAATTTCTGAGTTTTGCCCCGAAATAAGGAGAATTTCTGCAGTTTTGCTCCAAAATACGGGGAATTTCTGCCTTTTTGCCCGAAAATAAGAAGAATGCATACCTTTTTGCCATAAAAAAGGGAAATTTCTTCATTTTTGCTCCAAAATAGAGGAATTTCTGGTTTTTAGCCTCTAAATAAGTGGAATTTCTGTCTTTTTCCCCCCAAAACAACAGAAATTTCTGTCTTTTTTGCGCTAAAATAAGGAAGATTTCTCACTTATTACCCTGAAATAAGTTAAATATCTGCAATTTTGCCCCGAAATAAGGGAAATTTCTGCCTTTTTGCCTCCAAATAAGACGATTTTCAGGCTTTTTACCTCAAAATAAGGGGAATTTCTGCATTTTTGCTCAAAAATATGGAAAATTTCTGCCTTTTTGCCCCAAAATAAGAAAAATTTCTGCAATTTTGAACCAAAATATAAGAAATTTCTGCCTTTTTGCCCCAAAATAAGAAAATTTCTGCTTTTTTTTGAAATAAGTGAAATTTTGCCATTTTGCCCCAAAATAAGTCAAATTTCTGCAATTTTGCCCCAAAATAAGTGGAATTTCTGAGTTTTGCCCCAAAATAAAAGAATTTCTGTCTTTTTGCCCTAACATATAAGGAATTTCTGCATTTTTGTTTAACAATTAGGGGAAATTCTGCAATTTTGCTCCAAAATACGGGGAATTTCTGCCTTTTTGCCCAAAAATAAAAAGAATGCATAACTTTTTGTCATAAAAAAAGGAAATTTCTTCATTTTTGCTTTAAAATAAGAGGAATTTCTGAATTTTTGCCTCTAAATAAGTGGAATTTCTGTCTTTTTCCCCCAAAACAAAGGGAATTTCTGTCTTTTTTGCCCCAAAATAAGGAAAATTTCTGACTTATTACCCTGAAATAAGAGAAATTTTTGGAATTTTGCCCCAAAATAAGTGAAATTTCTGCCTTTTTGACGCCTAATAAGGGGAATTTCAGCCTTTTTACCTCAAAATAAGGGGAATTTCTGCATTTTTGCCACAAAATATTAAGAATTTCTGCCTTTTTGCCCCAAAATAAAGAAAATTTCTGCGTTTTTTCCTTGAAATAAGTAAAATTTCTGCAATTTTGCCCCAAAATATTTGAAATTTCTGCAATTTTGCCCCAAAATAAGGGAACTTTCTGGAATTTTGCCCCAAAATAAGTGGAATTTCTGAGTTTTGCCCCAAAATAAGGAGAATTTCTGTCTTTTTGCCCTAACATATAGGGAATTTCTGCCTTTTTGCCCCACAATTAGGGGAATTTTTGAAATTTTGCTCCAAAATATGGGGAATTTCTGCCTTTTTGCCCGAAAATAAGAAGAATGCATACCTTTTTGCCATAAAAAAAGGAAATTTCTTCATTTTTGCTCCAAAATAAAGGGAATTTCTGCTTTTTTGCCACTAAATAAGTTGAATTTCTGTCTTTTTTCCCCAAAACAAAGGAAATTCCTGTCTTTTTTGCCCCAAAATAAGGAAAATTTCTAAATTATTACCCTGAAATAAGTAAAATTTCTGCAATTTTGCCCCAAAATAAGGGAAATTTCTGACTTTTTGCCCCCAAATAAGGAAAATTTCAGCCTTTTTACCTCAAAATAAGGGGAATTTCTGCATTTTTGAAACAAAATATTAGAAATTTCTGCCTTTTTGCTTCGAAATAAGAAAATTTCTGCTTTTTTTTCTGGAATAAGTGAAATTTCTGCAATTTTGTCCCAAAATAAGTGAAATTTCTGCAATTTTGCCCCAAAATAAGGAAAATTTCTGGAATTTTGCCCCAAAATAAGTGGAATTTCTGAGTTTTGCCCCAAAATAATGAGAATTTCTGTCTTTTTGCCCTAAGATATAGGGAATTTCTGCCTTTTTGCCACACAATTAGGGGAATTTCTGCAAGTTTGGTCCAAAATACGGGGAATTTCTGCCTTTTTGCCCGAAAATAATAAGAATGCATACCTTTTTGCCAAAAAAGGGAAATTTCTTCCTTTTTCCTTCAAAATAAGGGGAATTTCTGCTTTTTTGCTTCTAAATAAGTGGAATTTCTGTCTCTTTCCCCCAAAACAAAGGGAATTTCTGTCTTTTTTGCCCCAAAATAAGGAAAATTTCTGACTTATTACCCTGAAATAGTGAAATTTCTGCAATTTTGCCCCCAAATAAGGGAAATTTCTGCCTTTTTGCCCCCAAATAAGGGGAATTTTAGGGTTTTTACGTCAAAATAACGGGAATTTCTGCATTTTTCCTCCAAAATATGGGAAATTTCTGCCTTTTTGCCCCAAAATAAGAAAAATTTCTGCAATTTTGTACCAAAATAAAAGAAATTTCTGCCTTTTTGCCCCAAAATAAGAAAATTTCTTCTTTTTTCTGAAATAAGTGAAATTTCTGCAATTTTGCCCCAAAATAAGTCAAATTTCTGCAATTTTGCCCCAAAATAAGTAAAATTTCTGGAATTTTGCCCCAAAATAAGTGTAATTTCTGAGTTTTGCCCCAAAATAAGGAGAATTTCTGACTTTTTGCCCTAACAAATAGGGAATTTCTGCCTTTTTGCCTCACAATTAGGGGAATTTCTGCAATTTTGCTCCAAAATACGGGGAATTTCTGCCTTTTAGCCTGAAAATAAAAGAATGCATACCTTTTTGCCATAAAAAAGGGAAATTTCTTCATTTTTGCTCCAAAATAAGGGGAATTTCTGCTTTTTTGCCTCTAAATAAGTGGAATTTCTGTCTTTTTCCCCCAAAACAAAGGGAATTTCTGTCTTTTTTGCCCCAAAATAAGGAAAATTTATGTCTTATTACCCTGAAATAAGAGAAATTTCTGGAATTTTGCCCCAAAATAAATGAAATTTCTGACTTTTTGCCCCCAAATAAGGAAAATTTCAGCATTTTTACCACAAAATAAGTAGAATTTCTGCATTTTTTGCAACAAAATATTAGAAATTTCTGCCTTTTTGCACCAAAATAAGAAAATTTCTGCTTTTTTTCTGGAATAAGTGAAATTTCTGCAATTTTGCCCCAAAATAAGAGAAATTTCTGCAATTTTGCCCCAAAATAAGGAAAATATCTGGAATTTTGCCCCAAAATAAGTGGAATTTCTGAGTTTTGCCCCGAAATAAAGAGAATTTCTGCAGTTTTGCTCCAAAATACGGGGAATTTCTGCCTTTTTGCCCGAAAATAAGAAGAATGCATACCTTTTTGCCATAAAAAAGGGAAATTTCTTCATTTTTGCTCCAAAATAAGGGGAATTTCTGCTTTTTAGCCTCTAAATAAGTGGAATTTCTGTCTTTTTCCCCCAAAACAAAAGAAATTTCTGTCTTTTTTGCCCTAAAATAAGGAAGATTTCTGACTTATTACCCTGAAATAAGTTAAATATCTGCAATTTTGCCCCGAAATAAGGGAAATTTCTGCCTTTTTGCCCCCAAATAAGGGGGATTTTAGTCTTTTTACCTCAAAATAAGGGGAATTTCTGCATTTTTGCAACAAAATATTAGAAATTTCTGCCTTTTTGCACCAAAATAAGAAAATTTCTTTTTTATTTCTGGAATAAGTGAAATTTCTGCAATTTTGCCTACAAATAAGTGAAATTTCTGATTTTTGCCCCAAAATAAGGAAAATTTCTGGAATTTTGCCCCAAAATAAGTGGAATTTCTTAGTTTTGCCCTAAAATAAGGAGAATTTCTGCAGTTTTGCTCCAAAATACGGGGAATTTCTGCCTTTTTGCCTGAAAATAAGAAGAATGCATACTTTTTTGCCATAAAAAAGGGAAATTTCTTCATTTTTGCTCCAAAATAAGGGGAATTTCTGGTTTTTAGCCTCTAAATAAGTGGAATTTCTGTCTTTTTCCCCCAAAACAAAGGAAATTTCTGTCTTTTTTCCCCAAAATAAGGAAGATTTCTGACTTATTACCCTGAAATAAGTTAAATATCTGCAATTTTGTCCCGAAATAAGGGAAATTTCTGCCTTTTTGCCCCAAAATAAGGAAAATTTCAGGCTTTTTACCTCAGAATAAGGGGAATTTCTGAATTTTTGCTCCAAAGTATGGGAAATTTCTGCGTTTTTGCCCCAAAATAAGAAAAATTTCTGCAATTTTGTACCAAAATAAAAGAAATTTCTGCCTTTTTGCCCCAAAATAAGAAAATTTCTGCTTTTTTCTGAAATAAGTGAAATTTCTGCAATTTTGCCCCAAAATAAGTCAAATTTCTGCAATTTTGCCTCAACATAAGGTAAATTTCTGGGATTTTGCCACAAAATATGTGGAATTTCTGAGTTTTGCCCCAAAATAAGGAGAATTTCTGACTTTTTGCCCTAACATATAGGGAATTTCTGCCTTTTTGCGCCACAATTAGGGGAATTTCTGCAATTTTGCTCCAAAATACTAGGAATTTCTGCCTTTTTGCCCGAAAATAAGAAGAATGCATACCTTTTTGCCATAAAAAAAGGAAATTTCTTCATTTTTGTTTTAAAATAAGGGGAATTTCTGCTTTTTGCCTCTAAATAAGTGGAATTTCTGTCTTTTTCCCCCACAACAAAGGGAATTTCTGTCTTTTTTGCCCCAAAATAATGAAAATTTCTAACTTATTACTCTGAAATAAGTGAAATTTCTGCAATTTTGCCCCAAAATAAAGGAAATTTCTGACTTTTTGTCACCAAATAAGAAAATTTCAGCCTTTTTACCTCAAAATAAGGAGAATTTCTGCATTTTTCCAACAAAATATTAGAAATTTCTGCCTTTTTGCACCAAAATAAAAAAATTTCTGCTTTTTTTCTGGAATAAGTGAAATTTCTGCAATTTTGCCCCAAAATAAGTGAAATTTCTGCAATTTTGCCCCAAAATAAGGAAAATTTCTGGAATTTTGCCCCAAAATAAGTGGAATTTCTGAATTTTGCCCCAAAATAAGGAGAATTTCTGCAGTTTTGCTCCAAAATACGGGGAATTTCTGCCTTTTTGCCCAAAAATAAGAAGAATGCATACCTTTTTGCCATAAAAAAAGGGAAATTTCTTCATTTTTGCTCCAAAATAAGGGGAATTTCTGGTTTTTAACCTCTAAATAAGTGGAATTTCTGTCTCTTTCCCCCAAAACAAAGGGAATTTCTGTCTTTTTTGCCCCAAAATAAGGAAAATTTCTGACTTATTACCCTGAAATAGTGAAATTTCTGCAATTTTGCCCCAAAATAAGGGAAATTTCTGCCTTTTTGCCCCCAAATAAGGGGAATTTCAGGCTTTTTACCTCAAAATAACGGGATTTTCTGCCTTTTTGCTTCAAAATAAAGTGAATTTCAGGATTTTTACCTCAAAATAAGGGGAATTTCTGCATTTTTGCTCCAAAATATGGGAAATTTCTTCCTTTTTGCCCCAAAATAAGAAAAATTTCTGCAATTTTGTACCAAAATAAAAGAAATTTCTGCCTTTTTGCCCCAAAATAAGAAAATTTCTTTTTTTTTTCTGAAATAAGTGAAATTTTGCAATTTTGCCCCAAAAGAAGTGAAATTTCTGCAATTTTGCCCCAAAATAAGGGAAATTTCTGGAATTTTGCCTCAACATAAGTGGAATTTCTTAGTTTTGCCCCAAAATAATGAGAATTTCTGTATTATTGCCCTAAGATATAGGGAATTTCTGCCTTTTTGCCCCACAATTAGGGGAATTTCTGCAATTTTGCTCCAAAATACGGGGAATTTCTGACTTTTTGCCCAAAAATCAGAAGAATGCATACCTTTTTGCCATAAAAAAAAAGAAATTTCTTCATTTTTGCTCCAAAATAAAGGGAATTTCTGCTTTTTTGCCACTAAATAAGTGGAATTTCTGACTTTTTCCTTCAAAACAAAGAAAATTTCTGTATTTTTTTGCCCCAAAATAAGGAAGATTTCTGACTTATGACCCTGAAATAAGTGAAATATCTGCAATTTTGCCCCAAAATAAGGGAAATTTCTGCGTTTTTGCCCCCAAATAAGGGGAATGTCAGGCTTTTTACCTCAAAATAAGGGGAATTTCTGCATTTTTGCTCCAAAATATGGAAAATTTCTGCCATTTTGCCCCAAAATAAGTAAAATTTCTGCAATTTTGTACCAAAATAAAAGAAATTTCTGCCTTATGGCCCCAAAATAAAGAAAATTTCTGCCTTTTTTCCTTGAAATGAGTGAAATTTCTGCAATTTTGCCCCAAAATAAGTGAAATTTCTGCAATTTTGCCCCAAAATAAGGGAACTTTCTGGATATTTGCCCCAAAATAAGTGGAATTTCTGAGTTTTGCCCCAAAATAAGAAGAATTTCTGCAATTTTGCGCCAAAATACGGGCAATTTCTGCCTTTTTGCCCGAAAATAATAAGAATGCATACCTTTTTGCCAAAAAAGGGAAATTTCTTCCTTTTTCCTCCAAAATAAGGGGAATTTCTGCTTTTTTGCTTCTAAATAAGTGGAATTTCTGTCTCTTTCCCCCAAAACAAAGGGAATTTCTGTCTTTTTTGCCCCAAAATAAGGAAAATTTCTGACTTATTACCCTGAAATAGTGAAATTTCTGCAATTTTGCCCCAAAATAAGGGAAATTTCTGCCTTTTTGCCCCCAAATAAGGGGAATTTCAGGCTTTTTACCTGAAAATAACGGGAATTTCTGCATTTTTGCTCCAAAATATGGGAAATTTCTTCCTTTTTGCCCCAAAATAAGAAAAATTTCTGCAATTTTGTACCAAACTAAAAGAAATTTCTGCCTTTTTGCCCCAAAATAAGAAAATTTCTTCTTTTTTCTGAAATAAGTGAAATTTCTGCAATTTTGTCCCAAAATAAGTCAAATTTCTGCAATTTTGCCCCAAAATAAGGGAAATTTCTGGAATATTGCTCCAAAATAAGTGGAATTTCTGAGTTATGCCCCAAAATAAGGAGAATTTCTGAGTTTTGCCCTAACATATAGGGAATTTCTGCCTTTTTGCCCTACTATTAGGGGAATTTCTGCAATTTTGCTCCAAAATACGGGGAATTTCTGCCTTTTTGCCCGAAAATAAGAAGAATGCATACCTTTTTGCCATAAAAAAGGGAAATTTCTTCCTTTTTGCTCCAAAATAAGGGGAATTTCTGCTTTTTGCCTCTAAATAATTGGAATTTCTGTCTCTTTCCCCCAAAACAAAGGGAATTCCTGTCTTTTTTGCCCCAAAATAAGGAAAATTTCTGACTTATTACCCTGAAGTAAGTGAAATTTCTGCAATTTTTCCCCAAAATAAGGGAAATTTCTGCCTTTTTGCCCCCAAATAATGGGAATTTCAGCCTTTTTACCACAAAATAAGGGGAATTTCTGCATTTTTGCCACAAAATATTAGAAAATTCTGATTTTTGCCCCAAAATAAGGAAAATTTCTGCCATTTTTCCCAAAATAAGTGAAATTTCTGCAATTTTGCCCCAAAATAAGTGAAATTTCTGCAAATTTGCCCCAAAATAAGGTAACTTTCTGGAATTTTGCCCCAAAATAAGAGGAATTTCTGAATTTTGCCCCAAAATAAGGTGAATTTCTTTTTTTTTTGCCCCAACATATAGGGAATTTCTGACTTTTTGCCCCACAATTAGGGGAATTTCTGAAATTTTGCTCTAAAATACGGGAAATTTCTGCCTTTTTGCCCGAAAATAAGAAGAATGCATAACTTTTTGCCATAATAAACGGAAATTTCTTCATTTTTGCTCCGAAATAATGGGAATTTCTACTTTTTTGCCTCTAAAAAGTGGAATTTCTGTCTTTTTCCCCCAAAACAAAGGGAATTTCTGCCTTTTTTGCTCCCAAATAAGGAAAATTTCTGACTTATTACCCTAAAGTAAGTAAAATTTCTGCAATTTTGCCTTAAAATAAGGGAAATTTCTGCTTTTTGCCCCAAATATTGGGAATTTCAGCCTTTTTACCTCAAAATAAGGGGAATTTCTGAATTTTTGCCACAAAATATTTGGAATTTCTGACTTTTTGCCCCAAAATAAAGAAAATATCTGACTTTTCTCCCTGAAATAAGTGAAATTTCTGCAATTTTGTCCCAAAATAAGTGAAATTACTGCAATTTTGCTGCAAATAAGGGACATTTCTGGAATTTTGCCTCAAAATAAGTGGAATTTCTGAGTTTAGCCCAAAAATAAGGAGAATTTCTGTCTTTTTGCCCTAACATATAGGAAATTTCTGCCTTTTTGCCCCTCAATTACGGGAATTTCCACAATTTTGCTCCAAAATACGGGGAATTTCTGCCTTTTTGCTTGAAAATAAGAAAAATGCATACCTTTTTGCCATAAAAAAGGGAAATTTCCTCATTTTTGTTCCAAAATAAGGGGAATTTCTGCTTTTTTGCTTCTAAATAAGTGGAATTTCTGTCTTTTTCCCCCAAAACAAAGGGAATTTCTGTCTTTTTTGCCCCAAAATAAGGAAAATTTCTAACTTATTACCCTTAAATAAGTGAAATTTCTCCAATTTTGACCCAAAATAAGGGAAATTTCTGCCTTTTTGCCCCCAAATAAGGGGAATTTCAGGCTTTTTACCTCAAAATAACAGGAATTTCTGCATTTTTGCTCCAAAATATAGGAAATTTTTTTCTATTTGCCCCAAAATAAGAAAAATTTCTGCAATTTTGTACCAAAATAAAAGAAATTTCTGCCTTTTTGCCCCAAAATAAGAAAATTTCTTCTTTTTTCTGAAATAAGTGAAATTTCTCCAATTTTGCCCCAAAATAAGTCAAATTTCTGCAATTTTTCCCCAAAATAAGAGAAATTTGAGGAATTTTGCCCCAAAATAAGTGGAATTTCTGAGTTTTTCCCCAAAATAAGGAGAATTTCTGTCTTTTTGCCTTAACATATAAGGAATTTCTGCCTTATTGCCCCACAATTAGGGGAATTTCTGCAATTTTGCACCAAAAACGAGGAATTTCTGCCTTTTTGCCCGAAAATAAGAAGAATGCATACCTTTTTGCCATAAAAAAGGGAAATTTCTTCATTTTTCCTCCAAAATAGAGGGAATTTCTGTTTTTGCCTCTAAATAAGTGGAATTTCTGTCTTTTTTCCCCAAAACAAAGGGAATTCCTGTCTTTTTTGCCCCAAAATAAGGAAAATTTCTAAATTATTACCCTGAAATAAGTGAAATTTCTGCAATTTTGCCCCAAAATAAGGGAAATTTCTGACTTTTTGCCCCCAAATAAAGAAAATTTCAGTCTTTTTACCTCAAAATAAGGGGAATTTCTGCATTTTTGAATCAAAATATTAGAAATTTCTGCCTTTTTGCTTCGAAATAAGAAAATTTCTGCTTTTTTTTCTGGAATAAGTGAAATTTCTGCAATTTTGTCCCAAAATAAGTGAAATTTCTGCAATTTTGCCCCAAAATAAGGAAAATTTCTGGAATTCTGCCCCAAAATAAGTGGAATTTCTGAGTTTTGCCACAAAATAAAAAGAATTTCGGCAGTTTTGCTCCAAAATACGGGGAATTTCTGCCTTTTTGCCCGAAAATAAAAAGAATGCATACCTTTTTGCCATAAAAAATGGGAATTTCTTCATTTTGGCTCCAAAATAAGGGGAATTTCTGGTTTTTAACCTCTAAATAAGTGGAATTTCTTTCTTTTTCCCCCAAAACAAAGGAAATTTCTGTCTTTTTTGCCCCAAAATAAGGAAGATTTCTGACTTATTACCCTGAAATAAGTGAAATATCTGCAATTTTGCCCCAAAATTAGGGAAATTTCTGCCTTTTTGCCTCCAAATAAGACGATTTTCAGGCTTTTTACCTCAAAATAAGGGGAATTTCTGCATTTTTGCTCCAAAATATGGGAAATTTATGCCTTTTTGTTCCAAAATAAGAAAAATTTCTGCAATTTTGTAACAAAATAAAAGAAATTTCTGCCTTTTTGCCCCAAAATAAGAAAATTTCTGCTTTTTTCTGAAATAAGTGAAATTTTGCAATTTTGCCCCAAAATAAGTCAAATTTCTGCAATTTTGCCCCAAAATAAGGGAAATTTCTGGAATTTTGCCCCAAAATAAGTGGAATTTCTGAGTTTTGCCCAAAAATAAGGAGAATTTCTGTCTTTTTGCCCTAACATATAGGGAATTTCTGCTTTTTGCCCCACAATTAGGGGAATTTCTGCAATTTTGCTCCAAATACGGGGAATTTCTGCCTTTTTGCCCGAAAATAAGAAGAATGCATAACTTTTTGCCATAAAAATAGGAAATTTCTTCATTTTTGCTCCAAAATAAGGGGAATTTCTGCATTTTTGCCTCTAAATAAGTGGAATTTCTGTCTTTTTCCCCCAAAACAAAGGGAATTTCTGTCTTTTTTGCCCGAAAATAAGGAAAATTTATGTCTTATTACCCTGAAATAAGAGAAATTTCAGGAATTTTGCCCCAAAATAAGAAAAATTTCTGCCTTTTTGACCCCAAATAAGGGGAATTTCAGCCTTTTTACCTCAAAATAGGGAGAATTTCTGCATTTTTGCCACAAAATATTAGGAATTTCTGATTTATGCCCAAAATAAAGAAAATTTCTTCCTTTTTTCCTTGAAATATGTGAAATTTCTGCAATTTTGCCCCAAAATAAGTGAAATTACTGCAATTTTGCCCCAAAATAAAGGACCTTTCTGGAATTTTGCCCCAAAATAAGTGGAATTTCTGAGTTTTGCCCCAAAATAATGAGAATTTCTGTCTTTTTGCCCTAAGATATAGGGAATTTCTGCCTTTTTGCCACACAATTAGGGGAATTTCTGCAAGTTTGGTCCAAAATACGGGGAATTTCTGCCTTTTTGCCCGAAAATAATAAGAATGCATACCTTTTTGCCAAAAAAGGGAAATTTTTTCCTTTTTCCTCCAAAATAAGGAGAATTTCTGCTTTTTTGCTTCTAAATAAGTGGAATTTCTGTCTCTTTCCCCCAAAACAAAGGGAATTTCTGTCTTTTTTGCCCCAAAATAAGGAAAATTTCTGACTTATTACCCTGAAATAGTCAAATTTCTGCAATTTTGCCCCAAAATAAGGGAAATTTCTGCCTTTTTGCCCCCAAATAAGGGGAATTTTAGGGTTTTTACGTCAAAATAACGGGAATTTCTGCATTTTTGCTCCAAAATATGGGAAATTTCTGCCTTTTTGCCCCAAAATAAGAAAAATTTCTGCAATTTTGTACCAAAATAAAAGAAATTTCTGCCTTTTTGCCCCAAAATAAGAAAATTTCTTCTTTTTTCTGAAATAAGTGAAATTTCTGCAATTTTGCCCCAAAATAAGTCAAATTTCTGCAATTTTGCCCCAAATTAAGTAAAATTTCTGGAATTTTTCCCCAAAATAAGTGTAATTTCTGAGTTTTGCCCCAAAATAAGGAGAATTTCTGACTTTTTGCCCTAACAAATAGGGAATTTCTGCCTTTTTGCCTCACAATTAGGGGAATTTCTGCAATTTTGCTCCAAAATACGGGGAATTTCTGCCTTTTAGCCTGAAAATAAAAAGAATGCATACCTTTTTGCCATAAAAAAGGGAAATTTCTTCATTTTTGCTCCAAAATAAGGGGAATTTCTGCTTTTTGCCTCTAAATAAGTGGAATTTCTGTCTTTTTCCCCCAAAACAAAGGGAATTCCTGTCATTTTTGCGCCAAAATAAAAAAAATTTCTAACTTATTACCCTGAAATAAGTGAAATTTCTGCAATTTTGCCCCAAAATAAATGAAATTTCTGACTTTTTGCCCCCAAATAAGGAAAATTTCAGCATTTTTACCACAAAATAAGTAGAATTTCTGCATTTTTTGCAACAAAATATTAGAAATTTCTGCCTTTTTGCACCAAAATAAGAAAATTTCTGCTTTTTTTCTGGAAAAGTGAAATTTCTGCAATTTTGCCCCAAAATAAGAGAAATTTCTGCAATTTTGCCCCAAAATAAGGAAAATATCTGGAATTTTGCCCCAAAATAAGTGGAATTTCTGAGTTTTGCCCCGAAATAAGGAGAATTTCTGCAGTTTTGCTCCAAAATACGGGGAATTTCTGCCTTTTTGCCCGAAAATAAGAAGAATGCATACCTTTTTGCCATAAAAAAGGGAAATTTCTTCATTTTTGCTCCAAAATAAGGGGAATTTCTGGTTTTTAGCCTCTAAAAAAGTGGAATTTCTGTCTTTTTCCCCCAAAACAAAAGAAATTTCTGTCTTTTTTGCCCTAAAATAAGAAAGATTTCTGACTTATTAACCTGAAATAAGTTAAATATCTGCAATTTTGCCCCGAAATAAGGGAAATTTCTGCCTTTTTGCCCCCAAATAAGGGGGATTTTTGGCTTTTTACCTCAAAATAAGGGGAATTTCTGCATTTTTGCTCAAATATATGGGAAATTTCTTCCTTTTTGCCCCAAAATAAGGAAAATTTCTGCAATTTTGTACCAAAATATAAGAAATTTCTGCCTTTTTGCCCCAAAATAAGAAAATTTCTGCTTTTTTCTGAAATAAATGAAATTTTGCAATTTTGCCCCAAAATAAGTCAAATTTCTTCAATTTTGCCTCCAAATAAGGGAAATTTCTGGAGTTTTGCCCCAAAATAAGTGGAATTTCTGAGTTTTGCCCCAAAATAAGAAGAATTTCTGTCTTTTTGCCCTAACATATAAGGAATTTCTGCATTTTTGTTTCACAATTAGGGGAAATTCTGCAATTTTGCTCCAAAATACGGGGAATTTCTGCCTCTTTGCCCGAAAATAAAAAGAATGCATACCTTTTTGCCATAATAAAAAGAAATTTCTTCATTTTGGCTCCAAAATAAGGGGAATTTCTGGTTTTTAACCTCTAAATAAGTGGAATATCTGTCTTTTTCCTCCAAAACAAAGGAAATTTCTGTCTTTTTTGCCCCAAAATAAGGAACATTTCTGACTTATTACCCTGAAATAAGTGAAATATCTGCAATTTTGCCCCAAAATAAGGGAAATTTCTGCCTTTTTGCCCCCAAATAAGACGATTTTCAGGCTTTTTACCTCAAAATAAGGGGAATTTCTGCATTTTTGCTCCAAAATATGGGAAATTTATGCCTTTTTGCCCCAAAATAAGACAAATTTCTGCAATTTTGTAACAAAATAAAAGAAATTTCTTCCTTTTTGCCCCAAAATAAGAAAATTTCTGCTTTTTTCTGAAATAAGTGAAATTTTGCAATTTTGCCCCAAAATAAGTCAAATTTCTTCAATTTTGCCCCAAAATAAGGGAAATTTCTGGGGTTTTGCCCCAAAATAAGTAGAATTTCTGAGTTTTGCCCCAAAATAAGAACAATTTCTCTCTTTTTGCCCTAACATATAAGGAATTTCTGCATTTTTGTTTCACAATTAGGGGAAATTCTGCAATTTTGCTCAAAAATACGGGGAATTTCTGACTTTTTGCCCGAAAATAAAAAGAATGCATAACTTTTTGCCATAATAAAAAGAAATTTCTTCATTTTGGCTCCAAAATAAGGGGAATTTCTGGTTTTTAACCTCTAAATAAGTGGAATATCTGTCTTTTTCCTCCAAAACAAAGGAAATTTCTGTCTTTTTTGCCCCAAAATAAGGAACATTTCTGACTTATTACCCTGAAATAAGTGAAATATCTGCAATTTTGCCCCAAAATAAGGGAAATTTCTGCCTTTTTGCCCCCAAATAAGACGATTTTCAGGCTTTTTACCTCAAAATAAGGGGAATTTCTGCATTTTTGCTCCAAAATATGGGAAATTTATGCCTTTTTGCCCCAAAATAAGACAAATTTCTGCAATTTTGTAACAAAATAAAAGAAATTTCTTCCTTTTTGCCCCAAAATAAGAAAATTTCTGCTTTTTTCTGAAATAAGTGAAATTTTGCAATTTTGCCCCAAAATAAGTCAAATTTCTTCAATTTTGCCCCAAAATAAGGGAAATTTCTGGGGTTTTGCCCCAAAATAAGTAGAATTTCTGAGTTTTGCCCCAAAATAAGAACAATTTCTGTCTTTTTGCCCTAACATATAAGGAATTTCTGCATTTTTGTTTCACAATTAGGGGAAATTCTGCAATTTTGCTCAAAAATCGGGGAATTTCTGACTTTTTGCCCGAAAATAAAAAGAATGCATAACTTTTTGCCATAAAAAAAAGAAATTTCTTCATTTTGGCTCCAAAATAAGGGGAATTTCTGGTTTTTAACCTCTAAATATGTGGAATTTCTGTATTTTTCCCCAAAACAAAGGAAATTTCTGTCTTTTTTGCCCCAAAATAAGGAAGATTTCTGACTTATTACCCTGAAATAAGTGAAATATCGGCAATTTTGACCCAAAATATGGGAAATTTCTGCCTTTTTGCCCCCAAATAAGACGATTTTCAGGCTTTTTACCTCAAAATAAGGGGAATTACTGCATTTTTGCTCCAAAATATGGGAAATTTATGCCTTTTTGCCCCAAAATAAGACAAATTTCTGCAATTTTGTAACAAAATAAAAGAAATTTCTTCCTTTTTGCCCCAAAATAAGAAAATTTCTGCTTTTTTCTGAAATAAGTGAAATTTTGCAATTTTGCCCCAAAATAAGTCAAATTTCTGCAATTTTGCCCCAAAATAAGGGAAATTTCTGGAATTTTGCCCCAAAATAAGTGGAATTTCTGAGTTTTGCCCAAAAATAAGGAGAATTTCTGTCTTTTTGCCCTAACATATAGGGAATTTCTGCTTTTTGCCCCACAATTAGGGGAATTTCTGCAATTTTGCTCCAAATACGGGGAATTTCTGCCTTTTTGCACGAAAATAAGAAGAATGCATAACGTTTTGCCATAAAAATAGGAAATTTCTTCATTTTTGCTCCAAAATAAGGGGAATTTCTGCTTTTTTGCCTCTAAATAAGTGGAATTTCTGTCTTTCCCCCCCAAAACAAAGGGAATTTCTGTCTTTTTTGCCCCAAAATAAGGAAAATTTATGTCTTATTACCCTGAAATAAGAGAAATTTCTGGAATTTTGCCCCAAAATAAGAAAAATTTCTGCCTTTTTGACCCCAAATAAGGGGAATTTCAGCCTTTTTACCTCAAAATAGGGGGAATTTCTGCATTTTTGCCACAAAATATTAGGAATTTCTGATTTTTGCCCCAAAATAAAGAAAATTTCTTCCTTTTTTCCTTGAAATATGTGAAATTTCTGCAATTTTGCCCCAAGATAAGTGAAATTACAGCAATTTTGCCCCAAAATAAAGGAACTTTCTGGAATTTTGCCCCAAAATAAGTGGAATTTCTGAGTTTTGCCCCAAAATAATGAGAATTTCTGTCTTTTTGCCCTAAGATATAGGGAATTTCTGCCTTTTTGCCACACAATTAGGGGAATTTCTGCAATTTTGGTCCAAAATACGGGGAATTTCTGCCTCTTTGCCCAAAAATCAGAAGAATGCATAACTTTTTGCCATAAAAAAGGGAAATTTCTTCATTTTTGCTCCAAAATAAAAGGAATTTCTGCTTTTTTGCTTCTAAATAAGTGGAATTTCTGTCTTTTTCCCCCAAAACAAAGGGAATTTCTGTCTTTTTTGCCCCAAATTAAGAAAAATTTCTGACTTATTACCCTGAAATAAGTAAAATTTCTGCAATTTTGCCCCAAAATAAGGGAAATTTCTGCCTTTTTGCCCCCAAATAAGGGGAATTTCAGTGTTTTTACATCAAAATAATGGGAATTTCTGCATTTTTGCTCCAAAATATGGGAAATTTCTGCCTTTTTGCCCCAAAATAAGAAAAATTTCTGCAATTTTGTACCAAAATAAAAGAAATTTCTGCCTTTTTGCTCCAAAATAAGAAAATTTCTTCTTTTTTCTGAAATAAGTGAAATTTCTGCAATTTTGCCCCAAAATAAAGGAAATTTCTGACTTTTTGCCCCCAAATAAGGAAAATTTCAGACGTTTTACCACAAAATAAGTAGAATTTCTGCATTTTTGCAACAAAATATTAGAAATTTCTGCCTTTTTGCACCAAAATAAGAAAATTTCTGCTTTTTTTCTGGAATAAGTGAAATTTCTGCAATTTTGCCCCAAAATAAGTGAAATTTCTGCAATTTTGCCCCAAAATAAGGAAAATATCTAGAATTTTGCCCCAAAATAAGTGGAATTTCTGAGTTTTGCCCCGAAATAAGGAGAATTTCTGCAGTTTTGCTCCAAAATACGGGGAATTTCTGCCTTTTTGCCCGAAAATAAGAAGAATGCATACCTTTTTGCCATCAAAAAGGGAAATTTCTTCATTTTTGCTCCAAAATAGAGGAATTTCTGGTTTTTAGCCTCTAAATAAGTGGAATTTCTGTCTTTTTCCCCCCAAAACAATGGAAATTTATGTCTTTTTTGCGCTATAATAAGGAAGATTTCTCACTTATTACCCTGAAATAAGTTAAATATCTGCAATTTTGCCCCGAAATAAGGGAAATTTCTGCCTTTTTGCCTCCAAATAAGACGATTTTCAGGCTTTTTACCTCAAAATAAGGGGAATTTCTGCATTTTTGCTCAAAAATATGGAAAATTTCTGCCTATTTGCCCCAAAATAAGAAAAATTTCTGCAATTTTGAACCAAAATATAAGAAATTTCTGCCTTTTTGCCCCAAAATAAGAAAATTTCTGCTTTTTTTTGAAATAAGTGAAATTTTGCCATTTTGCCCCAAAATAAGTCAAATTTCTGCAATTTTGCCCCAAAATAAGGGAAATTTCTGGAATTTTGCCCCAAAATAAGTGGAATTTCTGAGTTTTGCCCCAAAATAAAAGAATTTCTGTCTTTTTGCCCTAACATATAAGGAATTTCTGCATTTTTGTTTAACAATTAGGGGAAATTCTGCAATTTTGCTCCAAAATACGGGGAATTTCTGCCTTTTTGCCCAAAAATAAAAAGAATGCATAACTTTTTGTCATAAAAAAAGGAAATTTCTTCATTTTTGCTTTAAAATAAGAGGAATTTCTGAATTTTTGCCTCTAAATATGTGGAATTTCTGTCTTTTTCCCCCAAAACAAAGGGAATTTCTGTCTTTTTTGCCCCAAAATAAGGAAAATTTCTGACTTATTACCCTGAAATAAGAGAAATTTTTGGAATTTTGCCCCAAAAAAGTGAAATTTCTGCCTTTTTGACGCCTAATAAGGGGAATTTCTGCCTTTTTACCTCAAAATAAGGGGAATTTCTGCATTTTTGCCACAAAATATTAAGAATTTCTGCCTTTTTGCCCCAAAATAAAGAAAATTTCTGCGTTTTTTCCTTGAAATAAGTAAAATTTCTGCAATTTTGCCCCAAAATATTTGAAATTTCTGCAATTTTGCCCCAAAATAAGGGAACTTTCTGGAATTTTGCCCCAAAATAAGTGGAATTTCTGAGTTTTGCCCCAAAATAATGAGAATTTCTGTCTTTTTGCCCTAAGATATAGGGAATTTCTGCCTTTTTGCCACACTATTAGGGGAATTTCTGCAATTTTGGTCCAAAATACGGGGAATTTCTGCCTTTTTGCCCAAAAATCAGAAGAATGCATAACTTTTTGCCATAAAAAAGGGAAATTTCTTCATTTTTGCTCCAAAATAAAAGGAATTTCTGCTTTTTTGCTTCTAAATAAGTGGAATTTCTGTCTTTTTCCCCCAAAACATAGGGAATTTCTGTCTTTTTTGCCCCAAATTAAGAAAAATTTCTGACTTATTACCCTGAAATAAGTAAAATTTCTGCAATTTTGCCCCAAAATAAGGGAAATTTCTTCCTTTTTGCCCCCAAATAAGGGGAATTTCAGTGTTTTTACATCAAAATAATGGGAATTTCTGCATTTTTGCTCCAAAATATGGGAAATTTCTGCCTTTTTGCCCCAAAATAAGAAAAATTTCTGCAATTTTGTACCAAAATAAAAGAAATTTCTGCCTTTTTGCTCCAAAATAAGAAAATTTCTTCTTTTTTCTGAAATAAGTGAAATTTCTGCAATTTTGCCCCAAAATAAAGGAAATTTCTGACTTTTTGCCCCCAAATAAGGAAAATTTCAGACTTTTTACCACAAAATAAGTAGAATTTCTGCATTTTTGCAACAAAATATTAGAAATTTCTGCCTTTTTGCACCAAAATAAGAAAATTTCTGCTTTTTTTCTGGAATAAGTGAAATTTCTGCAATTTTGCCCCAAAATAAGTGAAATTTCTGCAATTTTGCCCCAAAATAAGGAAAATATCTAGAATTTTGCCCCAAAATAAGTGGAATTTCTGAGTTTTGCCCCGAAATAAGGAGAATTTCTGCAGTTTTGCTCCAAAATACGGGGAATTTCTGCCTTTTTGCCCGAAAATAAGAAGAATGCATACCTTTTTGCCATAAAAAAGGGAAATTTCTTCATTTTTGCTCCAAAATAGAGGAATTTCTGGTTTTTAGCCTCTAAATAAGTGGAATTTCTGTCTTTTTCCCCCCAAAACAACAGAAATTTCTGTCTTTTTTGCGCTAAAATAAGGAAGATTTCTCACTTATTACCCTGAAATAAGTTAAATATCTGCAATTTTGCCCCGAAATAAGGGAAATTTCTGCCTTTTTGCCTCCAAATAAGACGATTTTCAGGCTTTTTACCTCAAAATAAGGGGAATTTCTGCATTTTTGCTCAAAAATATGGAAAATTTCTGCCTTTTTGCCCCAAAATAAGAAAAATTTCTGCAATTTTGAACCAAAATATAAGAAATTTCTGCCTTTTTGCCCCAAAATAAGAAAATTTCTGCTTTTTTTTGAAATAAGTGAAATTTTGCCATTTTGCCCCAAAATAAGTCAAATTTCTGCAATTTTGCCCCAAAATAAGGGAAATTTCTGGAATTTTGCCCCAAAATAAGTGGAATTTCTGAGTTTTGCCCCAAAATAAAAGAATTTCTGTCTTTTTGTCCTAACATATAAGGAATTTCTGCATTTTTGTTTAACAATTAGGGGAAATTCTGCAATTTTGCTCCAAAATACGGGGAATTTCTGCCTTTTTGCCCAAAAATAAAAAGAATGCATAACTTTTTGTCATAAAAAAAGGAAATTTCTTCATTTTTGCTTTAAAATAAGAGGAATTTCTGAATTTTTGCCTCTAAATAAGTGGAATTTCTGTCTTTTTCCCCCAAAACAAAGGGAATTTCTGTCTTTTTTGCCCCAAAATAAGGAAAATTTCTGACTTATTACCCTGAAATAAGAGAAATTTTTGGAATTTTGCCCCAAAATAAGTGAAATTTCTGCCTTTTTGACGCCTAATAAGGGGAATTTCAGCCTTTTTACCTCAAAATAAGGGGAATTTCTGCATTTTTGCCACAAAATATTAAGAATTTCTGCCTTTTTGCCCCAAAATAAAGAAAATTTCTGCGTTTTTTCCTTGAAATAAGTAAAATTTCTGCAATTTTGCCCCAAAATATTTGAAATTTCTGCAATTTTGCCCCAAAATAAGGGAACTTTCTGGAATTTTGCCCCAAAATAAGTGGAATTTCTGAGTTTTGCCCCAAAATAAGGAGAATTTCTGTCTTTTTGCCCTAACATATAGGGAATTTCTGCCTTTTTGCCCCACAATTAGGGGAATTTTTGAAATTTTGCTCCAAAATATGGGGAATTTCTGCCTTTTTGCCCGAAAATAAGAAGAATGCATACCTTTTTGCCATAAAAAAAGGAAATTTCTTCATTTTTGCTCCAAAATAAAGGGAATTTCTGCTTTTTTGCCACTAAATAAGTTGAATTTCTGTCTTTTTTCCCCAAAACAAAGGAAATTCCTGTCTTTTTTGCCCCAAAATAAGGAAAATTTCTAAATTATTACCCTGAAATAAGTGAAATTTCTGCAATTTTCCCCTAAAATAAGGGAAATTTCTGACTTTTTGCCCCCAAATAAGGAAAATTTCAGCCTTTTTACCTCAAAATAAGGGGAATTTCTGCATTTTTGAAACAAAATATTAGAAATTTCTGCCTTTTTGCTTCGAAATAAGAAAATTTCTGCTTTTTTTTCTGGAATAAGTGAAATTTCTGCAATTTTGTCCCAAAATAAGTGAAATTTCTGCAATTTTGCCCCAAAATAAGGAAAATTTCTGGAATTTTGCCCCAAAATAAGTGGAATTTCTGAGTTTTGCCCCAAAATAATGAGAATTTCTGTCTTTTTGCCCTAAGATATAGGGAATTTCTGCCTTTTTGCCACACAATTAGGGGAATTTCTGCAAGTTTGGTCCAAAATACGGGGAATTTCTGCCTTTTTGCCCGAAAATAATAAGAATGCATACCTTTTTGCCAAAAAAGGGAAATTTCTTCCTTTTTCCTTCAAAATAAGGGGAATTTCTGCTTTTTTGCTTCTAAATAAGTGGAATTTCTGTCTCTTTCCCCCAAAACAAAGGGAATTTCTGTCTTTTTTGCCCCAAAATAAGGAAAATTTCTGACTTATTACCCTGAAATAGTGAAATTTCTGCAATTTTGCCCCCAAATAAGGGAAATTTCTGCCTTTTTGCCCCCAAATAAGGGGAATTTTAGGGTTTTTACGTCAAAATAACGGGAATTTCTGCATTTTTCCTCCAAAATATGGGAAATTTCTGCCTTTTTGCCCCAAAATAAGAAAAATTTCTGCAATTTTGTACCAAAATAAAAGAAATTTCTGCCTTTTTGTCCCAAAATAAGAAAATTTCTTCTTTTTTCTGAAATAAGTGAAATTTCTGCAATTTTGCCCCAAAATAAGTCAAATTTCTGCAATTTTGCCCCAAAATAAGTAAAATTTCTGGAATTTTGCCCCAAAATAAGTGTAATTTCTGAGTTTTGCCCCAAAATAAGGAGAATTTCTGACTTTTTGCCCTAACAAATAGGGAATTTCTGCCTTTTTGCCTCACAATTAGGGGAATTTCTGCAATTTTGCTCCAAAATACGGGGAATTTCTGCCTTTTAGCCTGAAAATAAAAAGAATGCATACCTTTTTGCCATAAAAAAGGGAAATTTCTTCATTTTTGCTCCAAAATAAGGGGAATTTCTGGTTTTTAGCCTCTAAAAAAGTGGAATTTCTGTCTTTTTCCCCCAAAACAAAGGGAATTTCTGTCTTTTTTGCCCCAAAATAAGGAAAATTTATGTCTTATTACCCTGAAATAAGAGAAATTTCTGGAATTTTGCCCCAAAATAAATGAAATTTCTGACTTTTTGCCCCCAAATAAGGAAAATTTCAGCATTTTTACCACAAAATAAGTAGAATTTCTGCATTTTTTGCAACAAAATATTAGAAATTTCTGCCTTTTTGCACCAAAATAAGAAAATTTCTGCTTTTTTTCTGGAATAAGTGAAATTTCTGCAATTTTGCCCCAAAATAAGAGAAATTTCTGCAATTTTGCCCCAAAATAAGGAAAATATCTGGAATTTTGCCCCAAAATAAGTGGAATTTCTGAGTTTTGCCCCGAAATAAGGAGAATTTCTGCAGTTTTGCTCCAAAATACGGGGAATTTCTGCCTTTTTGCCCGAAAATAAGAAGAATGCATACCTTTTTGCCATAAAAAAGGGAAATTTCTTCATTTTTGCTCCAAAATAAGGGGAATTTCTGCTTTTTAGCCTCTAAATAAGTGGAATTTCTGTCTTTTTCCCCCAAAACAAAAGAAATTTCTGTCTTTTTTGCCCTAAAATAAGGAAGATTTCTGACTTATTACCCTGAAATAAGTTAAATATCTGCAATTTTGTTCCGAAATAAGGGAAATTTCTGCCTTTTTGCCCCCAAATAAGGGGGATTTTAGTCTTTTTACCTCAAAATAAGGGGAATTTCTGCATTTTTGCTCAAATATATGGGAAATTTCTGCCTTTTTGCCCCAAAATAAGGAAAATTTCTTCAATTTTGTACCAAAATATAAGAAATTTCTGCCTTTTTGCCCCAAAATAAGAAAATTTCTGCTTTTTTCTGAAATAAATGAAATTTTGCAATTTTGCCCCAAAATAAGTCAAATTTCTTCAATTTTGCCCCATAATAAGGGAAATTTCTGGAATTTTGCCCCAAAATACGTGGAATTTCTGAGTTTTGCCCCAAAATAAGAAGAATTTCTGTCTTTTTGCCCTAACATATAAGGAATTTCTGCATTTTTGTTTCACAATTAGGGGAAATTCTGCAATTTTGCTCCAAAATACGGGGAATTTCTGCCTCTTTGCCCGAAAATATAAAGAATGCATACCTTTTTGCCATAATAAAAAGAAATTTCTTCATTTTGGCTCCAAAATAAGGGGAATTTCTGGTTTTTAACCTCTAAATAAGTGGAATATCTGTCTTTTTCCTCCAAAACAAAGGAAATTTCTGTCTTTTTTGCCCCAAAATAAGGAAGATTTCTGACTTATTACCCTGAAATAAGTGAAATATCTGCAATTTTGCCCCAAAATAAGGGAAATTTCTGCCTTTTTGCCCCCAAATAAGACGATTTTCAGGCTTTTTACCTCAAAATAAGGGGAATTTCTGCATTTTTGCTCCAAAATATGGGAAATTTATGCCTTTTTGCCCCAAAATAAGACAAATTTCTGCAATTTTGTAACAAAATAAAAGAAATTTTTCCTTTTTGCCCCAAAATAAGAAAATTTCTGCTTTTTTCTGAAATAAGTGAAAATTGCAATTTTGCCCCAAAATAAGTCAAATTTCTTCAATTTTGCCCCAAAATAAGGGAAATTTCTGGGGTTTTGCCCCAAAATAAGTAGAATTTCTGAGTTTTGCCACAAAATAAGAAGAATTTCTGTCTTTTTGCCCTAACATATAAGGAATTTCTGCATTTTTGTTTCACAATTAGGGGAAATTCTGCAATTTTGCTCCAAAATACGGGGAATTTCTGACTTTTTGCCCGAAAATAAAAAGAATGCATACCTTTTTGCCAGAAAAAAAAGGAAATTTCTTCATTTTTGCTCCAAAATAAGGGGAATTTCTGCTTTTTTGCCTCTATATAAGTGGAATTTCTGTCTTTTTCCCCCCAAAAAATGGGAATTTCTGTCTTTTTTGCCTTAAAATAAAAAAATTTCGGACTTATTACCCTTAAATAAGTGAAATTTCTGCAATTTTGCCCAAAAATAAGAAAAATTTCTGCCTTTTTGCCCCCAAATAAGGGGAATTTCAGACTTTTTACCTCAAAATAAGGGGAATTTCTGCATTTTTGCCACAAAATATTAGGAATTTCTGCCTTTTTGCCCCAAAATAAGGAAATTTCTGCCTTTTTCCCTGAAATAAGTGAAATTTCTGCAATTTTTCCCAAAATAAGTGAAATTTCTGCAAATTTGCCCCATAATAAGTGAAATTTCTGGAATTTTGCCCCAAAAAAAGTGAAATTTCTGGAATTTTGCCCCAAAAAAGTGGAATTTCTGAGATTTGCCCCAAAATAAAGACAATTTCTGTCTTTTTGCCCCAACATATAGGGACTTTCTGCTTTTTTGTCCCACAATTAGGGGAATTTCTGCAATTTTGCTCCAAAATAAGGGGAATTTCTGCTTTTTTTTCCTTTAAATAACTGAAATTTCTGTCTTTTTCCCCCAAAACAAAGGGAATTCCTGTCTTTTTTGCCCCAAAATACCGAAAATTTCTGACCAGTTACCCTGAAATAAGTGAAATTTCTGCAATTTTGCCCCAAAATAAGGGAAATTTCTGCCTTTTTGCCCCCAAATAAAGGAAATATCAGCGTTTTTACCTCAAAATAAGGGGAATTTCTGCATTTTTGCTCCAAAATATGGGAAATTTATGCCTTTTTGCCCCAAAATAAGACAAATTTCTGCAATTTTGTAACAAAATAAAAGAAATTTCTTCCTTTTTGCCCCAAAATAAGAAAATTTCTGCTTTTTTCTGAAATAAGTGAAATTTTGCAATTTTGCCCCAAAATAAGTCAAATTTCTTCAATTTTGCCCCAAAATAAGGGAAATTTCTGGGGTTTTGCCACAAAATAAGTAGAATTTCTGAGTTTTGCCCCAAAATAAGAAGAATTTCTGTCTTTTTGCCCTAACATATAAGGAATTTCTGCATTTTTGTTTCACAATTAGGGGAAATTCTGCAATTTTGCTCCAAAAAACGGGGAATTTCTGACTTTTTGCCCGAAAATAAAAAGAATGCATAACTTTTTGCCATAAAAAAAAGAAATTTCTTCATTTTGGCTCCAAAATAAGGGGAATTTCTGGTTTTTAACCTCTAAATATGTGGAATTTCTGTCTTTTTCCCCAAAACAAAGGAAATTTCTGTCTTTTTTGCCCCAAAATAAGGAAGATTTCTGACTTATTACCCTGAAATAAGTGAAATATCTGCAATTTTGCCCCAAAATAAGGGAAATTTCTGCCTTTTTGCCCCCAAATAAGACGATTTTCAGGCTTTTTACCTCAAAATAAGGGGAATTTCTGCATTTTTGCTCCAAAATATGGGAAATTTATGCCTTTTTGCCCCAAAATAAGACAAATTTCTGCAATTTTGTAACAAAATAAAAGAAATTTCTTCCTTTTTGCCCCAAAATAAGAAAATTTCTGCTTTTTTCTGAAATAAGTGAAATTTTGCAATTTTGCCCCAAAATAAGTCAAATTTCTGCAATTTTGCCCCAAAATAAGGGAAATTTCTGGAATTTTGCCCCAAAATAAGTGGAATTTCTGAGTTTTGCCCCAAAATAAGGAGAATTTCTGTCTCTTTGCCCTAACATATAGGGAATTTCTGCTTTTTGCCCCACAATTAGGGGAATTTCTGCAATTTTGCTCCAAATACGGGGAATTTCTGCCTTTTTGCACGAAAATAAGAAGAATGCATAACTTTTTGCCATAAAAATAGGAAATTTCTTCATTTTTGCTCCAAAATAAGGGGAATTTCTGCTTTTTTGCCTCTAAATAAGTGGAATTTCTGTCTTTTTCCCCCAAAACAAAGGGAATTTCTGTCTTTTTGCCCCAAAATAAGGAAAATTTATGTCTTATTACCCTGAAATAAGAGAAATTTCTGGAATTTTGCCCCAAAATAAGAAAAATTTCTGCCTTTTTGACCCCAAATAAGGGGAATTTCAGCCTTTTTACCTCAAAATAGGGGGAATTTCTGCATTTTTGCCACAAAATATTAGGAATTTCTGATTTTTGCCCCAAAATAAAGAAAATTTCTTCCTTTTTTTTTTTGAAATATGTGAAATTTCTGCAATTTTGCCCCAAGATAAGTGAAATTACAGCAATTTTGCCCCAAAATAAAGGAACTTTCTGGAATTTTGCCCCAAAATAAGTGGAATTTCTGAGTTTTGCCCCAAAATAATGAGAATTTTTGTCTTTTTGCCCTAAGATATAGGGAATTTCTGCCTTTTTGCCACACAATTAGGGGAATTTCTGCAATTTTGGTCCAAAATACGGGGAATTTCTGCCTTTTTGCCCAAAAATCAGAAGAATGCATAACTTTTTGCCATAAAAAAGGGAAATTTCTTCATTTTTGCTCCAAAATAAAAGGAATTTCTGCTTTTTTGCTTCTAAATAAGTGGAATTTCTGTCTTTTTCCCCCAAAACAAAGGGAATTTCTGTCTTTTTTGCCCCAAATTAAGAAAAATTTCTGACTTATTACCCTGAAATAAGTAAAATTTCTGCAATTTTGCCCCAAAATAAGGGAAATTTCTGCCTTTTTGCCCCCAAATAAGGGGAATTTCAGTGTTTTTACATCAAAATAATGGGAATTTCTGCATTTTTGCTCCAAAATATGGGAAATTTCTGCCTTTTTGCCCCAAAATAAGAAAAATATCTGCAATTTTGTACCAAAATAAAAGAAATTTCTGCCTTTTTGCTCCAAAATAAGAAAATTACTTCTTTTTTCTGAAATAAGTGAAATTTCTGCAATTTTGCCCCAAAATAAAGGAAATTTCTGACTTTTTGCCCCCAAATAAGGAAAATTTCAGACTTTTTACCACAAAATAAGTAGAATTTCTGCATTTTTGCAACAAAATATTAGAAATTTCTGCCTTTTTGCACCAAAATAAGAAAATTTCTGCTTTTTTTCTGGAATAAGTGAAATTTCTGCAATTTTGCCCCAAAATAAGTGAAATTTCTGCAATTTTGCCCCAAAATAAGGAAAATATCTAGAATTTTGCCCCAAAATAAGTGGAATTTCTGAGTTTTGCCCCGAAATAAGGAGAATTTCTGCAGTTTTGCTCCAAAATACGGGGAATTTCTGCCTTTTTGCCCGAAAATAAGAAGAATGCATACCTTTTTGCCATAAAAAAGGGAAATTTCTTCATTTTTGCTCCAAAATAGAGGAATTTCTGGTTTTTAGCCTCTAAATAAGTGGAATTTCTGTCATTTTCCCCCCAAAACAACAGAAATTTCTGTCTTTTTTGCGCTAAAATAAGGAAGATTTCTCACTTATTACCCTGAAATAAGTTAAATATCTGCAATTTTGCCCCGAAATAAGGGAAATTTCTGCCTTTTTGCCTCCAAATAAGACGATTTTCAGGCTTTTTACCTCAAAATAAGGGGAATTTCTGCATTTTTGCTCAAAAATATGGAAAATTTCTGCCTTTTTGCCCCAAAATAAGAAAAATTTCTGCAATTTTGAACCAAAATATAAGAAATTTCTGCCTTTTTGCCCCAAAATAAGAAAATTTCTGCTTTTTTTTGAAATAAGTGAAATTTTGCCATTTTGCCCCAAAATAAGTCAAATTTCTGCAATTTTGCCCCAAAATAAGGGAAATTTCTGGAATTTTGCCCCAAAATAAGTGGAATTTCTGAGTTTTGCCCCAAAATAAAAGAATTTCTGTCTTTTTGCCCTAACATATAAGGAATTTCTGCATTTTTGTTTAACAATTAGGGGAAATTCTGCAATTTTGCTCCAAAATACGGGGAATTTCTGCCTTTTTGCCCAAAAATAAAAAGAATGCATAACTTTTTGTCATAAAAAAAGGAAATTTCTTCATTTTTGCTTTAAAATAAGAGGAATTTCTGAATTTTTGCCTCTAAATAAGTGGAATTTCTGTCTTTTTCCCCCAAAACAAAGGGAATTTCTGTCTTTTTTGCCCCAAAATAAGGAAAATTTCTGACTTATTACCCTGAAATAAGAGAAATTTTTGGAATTTTTCCCCAAAATAAGTGAAATTTCTGCCTTTTTGACGCCTAATAAGGGGAATTTCAGCCTTTTTACCTCAAAATAAGGGGAATTTCTGCATTTTTGCCACAAAATATTAAGAATTTCTGCCTTTTTGCCCCAAAATAAAGAAAATTTCTGCGTTTTTTCCTTGAAATAAGTAAAATTTCTGCAATTTTGCCCCAAAATATTTGAAATTTCTGCAATTTTGCCCCAAAATAAGGGAACTTTCTGGAATTTTGCCCCAAAATAAGTGGAATTTCTGAGTTTTGCCCCAAAATAAGGAGAATTTCTGTCTTTTTGCCCTAACATATAGGGAATTTCTGCCTTTTTGCCCCACAATTAGGGGAATTTTTGAAATTTTGCTCCAAAATATGGGGAATTTCTGCCTTTTTGCCCGAAAATAAGAAGAATGCATACCTTTTTGCCATAAAAAAAGGAAATTTCTTCATTTTTGCTCCAAAATAAAGGGAATTTCTGCTTTTTTGCCACTAAATAAGTTGAATTTCTGTCTTTTTTCCCCAAAACAAAGGAAATTCCTGTCTTTTTTGCCCCAAAATAAGGAAAATTTCTAAATTATTACCCTGAAATAAGTGAAATTTCTGCAATTTTCCCCTAAAATAAGGGAAATTTCTGACTTTTTGCCCCCAAATAAGGAAAATTTCAGCCTTTTTACCTCAAAATAAGGGGAATTTCTGCATTTTTGAAACAAAATATTAGAAATTTCTGCCTTTTTGCTTCGAAATAAGAAAATTTCTGCTTTTTTTTCTGGAATAAGTGAAATTTCTGCAATTTTGTCCCAAAATAAGTGAAATTTCTGCAATTTTGCCCCAAAATAAGGAAAATTTCTGGAATTTTGCCCCAAAATAAGTGGAATTTCTGAGTTTTGCCCCAAAATAATGAGAATTTCTGTCTTTTTGCCCTAAGATATAGGGAATTTCTGCCTTTTTGCCACACAATTAGGGGAATTTCTGCAAGTTTAGTCCAAAATACGGGGAATTTCTGCCTTTTTGCCCGAAAATAGTAAGAATGCATACCTTTTTGCCAAAAAAGGGAAATTTCTTCCTTTTTCCTTCAAAATAAGGGGAATTTCTGCTTTTTTGCTTCTAAATAAGTGGAATTTCTGTCTCTTTCCCCCAAAACAAAGGGAATTTCTGTCTTTTTTGCCCCAAAATAAGGAAAATTTCTGACTTATTACCCTGAAATAGTGAAATTTCTGCAATTTTGCCCCCAAATAAGGGAAATTTCTGCCTTTTTGCCCCCAAATAAGGGGAATTTTAGGGTTTTTACGTCAAAATAACGGGAATTTCTGCATTTTTCCTCCAAAATATGGGAAATTTCTGCCTTTTTGCCCCAAAATAAGAAAAATTTCTGCAATTTTGTACCAAAATAAAAGAAATTTCTGCCTTTTTGCCCCAAAATAAGAAAATTTCTTCTTTTTTCTGAAATAAGTGAAATTTCTGCAATTTTGCCCCAAAATAAGTCAAATTTCTGCAATTTTGCCCCAAAATAAGTAAAATTTCTGGAATTTTGCCCCAAAATAAGTGTAATTTCTGAGTTTTGCCCCAAAATAAGGAGAATTTCTGACTTTTTGCCCTAACAAATAGGGAATTTCTGCCTTTTTGCCTCACAATTAGGGGAATTTCTGCAATTTTGCTCCAAAATACGGGGAATTTCTGCCTTTTAGCCTGAAAATAAAAAGAATGCATACCTTTTTGCCATAAAAAAGGGAAATTTCTTCATTTTTGCTCCAAAATAAGGGGAATTTCTGCTTTTTTGCCTCTAAATAAGTGGAATTTCTGTCTTTTTCCCCCAAAACAAAGGGAATTTCTGTCTTTTTTGCCCCAAAATAAGGAAAATTTATGTCTTATTACCCTGAAATAAGAGAAATTTCTGGAATTTTGCCCCAAAATAAATGAAATTTCTGACTTTTTGCCCCCAAATAAGGAAAATTTCAGCATTTTTACCACAAAATAAGTAGAATTTCTGCATTTTTTGCAACAAAATATTAGAAATTTCTGCCTTTTTGCACCAAAATAAGAAAATTTCTGCTTTTTTTCTGGAATAAGTGAAATTTCTGCAATTTTGCCCCAAAATAAGAGAAATTTCTGCAATTTTGCCCCAAAATAAGGAAAATATCTGGAATTTTGCCCCAAAATAAGTGGAATTTCTGAGTTTTGCCCCGAAATAAGGAGAATTTCTGCAGTTTTGCTCCAAAATACGGGGAATTTCTGCCTTTTTGCCCGAAAATAAGAAGAATGCATACCTTTTTGCCATAAAAAAGGGAAATTTCTTCATTTTTGCTCCAAAATAAGGGGAATTTCTGCTTTTTAGCCTCTAAATAAGTGGAATTTCTGTCTTTTTCCCCCAAAACAAAAGAAATTTCTGTCTTTTTTGCCCTAAAATAAGGAAGATTTCTGACTTATTACCCTGAAATAAGTTAAATATCTGCAATTTTGCCCCGAAATAAGGGAAATTTCTGCCTTTTTGCCCCCAAATAAGGGGGATTTTAGTCTTTTTACCTCAAAATAAGGGGAATTTCTGCATTTTTGCTCAAATATATAAGAAATTTCTGCCTTTTTGCCCCAAAATAAGGAAAATTTCTTCAATTTTGTACCAAAATATAAGAAATTTCTGCCTTTTTGCCCCAAAATAAGAAAATTTCTGCTTTTTTCTGAAATAAATGAAATTTTGCAATTTTGCCCCAAAATAAGTCAAATTTCTTCAATTTTGCCCCATAATAAGGGAAATTTCTGGAATTTTGCCCCAAAATACGTGGAATTTCTGAGTTTTGCCCCAAAATAAGAAGAATTTCTGTCTTTTTGCCCTAACATATAAGGAATTTCTGCATTTTTGTTTCACAATTAGGGGAAATTCTGCAATTTTGCTCCAAAATACGGGGAATTTCTGCCTCTTTGCCCGAAAATATAAAGAATGCATACCTTTTTGCCATAATAAAAAGAAATTTCTTCATTTTGGCTCCAAAATAAGGGGAATTTCTGGTTTTTAACCTCTAAATAAGTGGAATATCTGTCTTTTTCCTCCAAAACAAAGGAAATTTCTGTCTTTTTTGCCCCAAAATAAGGAAGATTTCTGACTTATTACCCTGAAATAAGTGAAATATCTGCAATTTTGCCCCAAAATAAGGGAAATTTCTGCCTTTTTGCCCCCAAATAAGACGATTTTCAGGCTTTTTACCTCAAAATAAGGGGAATTTCTGCATTTTTGCTCCAAAATATGGGAAATTTATGCCTTTTTGCCCCAAAATAAGACAAATTTCTGCAATTTTGTAACAAAATAAAAGAAATTTTTCCTTTTTGCCCCAAAATAAGAAAATTTCTGCTTTTTTCTGAAATAAGTGAAAATTGCAATTTTGCCCCAAAATAAGTCAAATTTCTTCAATTTTGCCCCAAAATAAGGGAAATTTCTGGGGTTTTGCCCCAAAATAAGTAGAATTTCTGAGTTTTGCCACAAAATAAGAAGAATTTCTGTCTTTTTGCCCTAACATATAAGGAATTTCTGCATTTTTGTTTCACAATTAGGGGAAATTCTGCAATTTTGCTCCAAAATACGGGGAATTTCTGACTTTTTGCCCGAAAATAAAAAGAATGCATACCTTTTTGCCAGAAAAAAAAGGAAATTTCTTCATTTTTGCTCCAAAATAAGGGGAATTTCTGCTTTTTTGCCTCTATATAAGTGGAATTTCTGTCTTTTTCCCCCCAAAAAATGGGAATTTCTGTCTTTTTTGCCTTAAAATAAAAAAATTTCGGACTTATTACCCTTAAATAAGTGAAATTTCTGCAATTTTGCCCAAAAATAAGAAAAATTTCTGCCTTTTTGCCCCCAAATAAGGGGAATTTCAGACTTTTTACCTCAAAATAAGGGGAATTTCTGCATTTTTGCCACAAAATATTAGGAATTTCTGCCTTTTTGCCCCAAAATAAGGAAATTTCTGCCTTTTTCCCTGAAATAAGTGAAATTTCTGCAATTTTTCCCAAAATAAGTGAAATTTCTGCAAATTTGCCCCATAATAAGTGAAATTTCTGGAATTTTGCCCCAAAAAAAGTGAAATTTCTGGAATTTTGCCCCAAAAAAGTGGAATTTCTGAGATTTGCCCCAAAATAAAGACAATTTCTGTCTTTTTGCCCCAACATATAGGGACTTTCTGCTTTTTTGTCCCACAATTAGGGGAATTTCTGCAATTTTGCTCCAAAATAAGGGGAATTTCTGCTTTTTTTTCCTTTAAATAACTGAAATTTCTGTCTTTTTCCCCCAAAACAAAGGGAATTCCTGTCTTTTTTGCCCCAAAATACCGAAAATTTCTGACCAGTTACCCTGAAATAAGTGAAATTTCTGCAATTTTGCCCCAAAATAAGGGAAATTTCTGCCTTTTTGCCCCCAAATAAAGGAAATATCAGCGTTTTTACCTCAAAATAAGGGGAATTTCTGCATTTTTGCTCCAAAATATGGGAAATTTATGCCTTTTTGCCCCAAAATAAGACAAATTTCTGCAATTTTGTAACAAAATAAAAGAAATTTCTTCCTTTTTGCCCCAAAATAAGAAAATTTCTGCTTTTTTCTGAAATAAGTGAAATTTTGCAATTTTGCCCCAAAATAAGTCAAATTTCTTCAATTTTGCCCCAAAATAAGGGAAATTTCTGGGGTTTTGCCACAAAATAAGTAGAATTTCTGAGTTTTGCCCCAAAATAAGAAGAATTTCTGTCTTTTTGCCCTAACATATAAGGAATTTCTGCATTTTTGTTTCACAATTAGGGGAAATTCTGCAATTTTGCTCCAAAAAACGGGGAATTTCTGACTTTTTGCCCGAAAATAAAAAGAATGCATAACTTTTTGCCATAAAAAAAAGAAATTTCTTCATTTTGGCTCCAAAATAAGGGGAATTTCTGGTTTTTAACCTCTAAATATGTGGAATTTCTGTCTTTTTCCCCAAAACAAAGGAAATTTCTGTCTTTTTTGCCCCAAAATAAGGAAGATTTCTGACTTATTACCCTGAAATAAGTGAAATATCTGCAATTTTGCCCCAAAATAAGGGAAATTTCTGCCTTTTTGCCCCCAAATAAGACGATTTTCAGGCTTTTTACCTCAAAATAAGGGGAATTTCTGCATTTTTGCTCCAAAATATGGGAAATTTATGCCTTTTTGCCCCAAAATAAGACAAATTTCTGCAATTTTGTAACAAAATAAAAGAAATTTCTTCCTTTTTGCCCCAAAATAAGAAAATTTCTGCTTTTTTCTGAAATAAGTGAAATTTTGCAATTTTGCCCCAAAATAAGTCAAATTTCTGCAATTTTGCCCCAAAATAAGGGAAATTTCTGGAATTTTGCCCCAAAATAAGTGGAATTTCTGAGTTTTGCCCCAAAATAAGGAGAATTTCTGTCTCTTTGCCCTAACATATAGGGAATTTCTGCTTTTTGCCCCACAATTAGGGGAATTTCTGCAATTTTGCTCCAAATACGGGGAATTTCTGCCTTTTTGCACGAAAATAAGAAGAATGCATAACTTTTTGCCATAAAAATAGGAAATTTCTTCATTTTTGCTCCAAAATAAGGGGAATTTCTGCTTTTTTGCCTCTAAATAAGTGGAATTTCTGTCTTTTTCCCCCAAAACAAAGGGAATTTCTGTCTTTTTGCCCCAAAATAAGGAAAATTTATGTCTTATTACCCTGAAATAAGAGAAATTTCTGGAATTTTGCCCCAAAATAAGAAAAATTTCTGCCTTTTTGACCCCAAATAAGGGGAATTTCAGCCTTTTTACCTCAAAATAGGGGGAATTTCTGCATTTTTGCCACAAAATATTAGGAATTTCTGATTTTTGCCCCAAAATAAAGAAAATTTCTTCCTTTTTTTTTTGAAATATGTGAAATTTCTGCAATTTTGCCCCAAGATAAGTGAAATTACAGCAATTTTGCCCCAAAATAAAGGAACTTTCTGGAATTTTGCCCCAAAATAAGTGGAATTTCTGAGTTTTGCCCCAAAATAATGAGAATTTTTGTCTTTTTGCCCTAAGATATAGGGAATTTCTGCCTTTTTGCCACACAATTAGGGGAATTTCTGCAATTTTGGTCCAAAATACGGGGAATTTCTGCCTTTTTGCCCAAAAATCAGAAGAATGCATAACTTTTTGCCATAAAAAAGGGAAATTTCTTCATTTTTGCTCCAAAATAAAAGGAATTTCTGCTTTTTTGCTTCTAAATAAGTGGAATTTCTGTCTTTTTCCCCCAAAACAAAGGGAATTTCTGTCTTTTTTGCCCCAAATTAAGAAAAATTTCTGACTTATTACCCTGAAATAAGTAAAATTTCTGCAATTTTGCCCCAAAATAAGGGAAATTTCTGCCTTTTTGCCCCCAAATAAGGGGAATTTCAGTGTTTTTACATCAAAATAATGGGAATTTCTGCATTTTTGCTCCAAAATATGGGAAATTTCTGCCTTTTTGCCCCAAAATAAGAAAAATATCTGCAATTTTGTACCAAAATAAAAGAAATTTCTGCCTTTTTGCTCCAAAATAAGAAAATTACTTCTTTTTTCTGAAATAAGTGAAATTTCTGCAATTTTGCCCCAAAATAAAGGAAATTTCTGACTTTTTGCCCCCAAATAAGGAAAATTTCAGACTTTTTACCACAAAATAAGTAGAATTTCTGCATTTTTGCAACAAAATATTAGAAATTTCTGCCTTTTTGCACCAAAATAAGAAAATTTCTGCTTTTTTTCTGGAATAAGTGAAATTTCTGCAATTTTGCCCCAAAATAAGTGAAATTTCTGCAATTTTGCCCCAAAATAAGGAAAATATCTAGAATTTTGCCCCAAAATAAGTGGAATTTCTGAGTTTTGCCCCGAAATAAGGAGAATTTCTGCAGTTTTGCTCCAAAATACGGGGAATTTCTGCCTTTTTGCCCGAAAATAAGAAGAATGCATACCTTTTTGCCATAAAAAAGGGAAATTTCTTCATTTTTGCTCCAAAATAGAGGAATTTCTGGTTTTTAGCCTCTAAATAAGTGGAATTTCTGTCATTTTCCCCCCAAAACAACAGAAATTTCTGTCTTTTTTGCGCTAAAATAAGGAAGATTTCTCACTTATTACCCTGAAATAAGTTAAATATCTGCAATTTTGCCCCGAAATAAGGGAAATTTCTGCCTTTTTGCCTCCAAATAAGACGATTTTCAGGCTTTTTACCTCAAAATAAGGGGAATTTCTGCATTTTTGCTCAAAAATATGGAAAATTTCTGCCTTTTTGCCCCAAAATAAGAAAAATTTCTGCAATTTTGAACCAAAATATAAGAAATTTCTGCCTTTTTGCCCCAAAATAAGAAAATTTCTGCTTTTTTTTGAAATAAGTGAAATTTTGCCATTTTGCCCCAAAATAAGTCAAATTTCTGCAATTTTGCCCCAAAATAAGGGAAATTTCTGGAATTTTGCCCCAAAATAAGTGGAATTTCTGAGTTTTGCCCCAAAATAAAAGAATTTCTGTCTTTTTGCCCTAACATATAAGGAATTTCTGCATTTTTGTTTAACAATTAGGGGAAATTCTGCAATTTTGCTCCAAAATACGGGGAATTTCTGCCTTTTTGCCCAAAAATAAAAAGAATGCATAACTTTTTGTCATAAAAAAAGGAAATTTCTTCATTTTTGCTTTAAAATAAGAGGAATTTCTGAATTTTTGCCTCTAAATAAGTGGAATTTCTGTCTTTTTCCCCCAAAACAAAGGGAATTTCTGTCTTTTTTGCCCCAAAATAAGGAAACTTTCTGACTTATTACCCTGAAATAAGAGAAATTTTTGGAATTTTGCCCCAAAATAAGTGAAATTTCTGCCTTTTTGACGCCTAATAAGGGGAATTTCAGCCTTTTTACCTCAAAATAAGGGGAATTTCTGCATTTTTGCCACAAAATATTAAGAATTTCTGCCTTTTTGCCCCAAAATAAAGAAAATTTCTGCGTTTTTTCCTTGAAATAAGTAAAATTTCTGCAATTTTGCCCCAAAATATTTGAAATTTCTGCAATTTTGCCCCAAAATAAGGGAACTTTCTGGAATTTTGCCCCAAAATAAGTGGAATTTCTGAGTTTTGCCCCAAAATAAGGAGAATTTCTGTCTTTTTGCCCTAACATATAGGGAATTTCTGCCTTTTTGCCCCACAATTAGGGGAATTTTTGAAATTTTGCTCCAAAATATGGGGAATTTCTGCCTTTTTGCCCGAAAATAAGAAGAATGCATACCTTTTTGCCATAAAAAAAGGAAATTTCTTCATTTTTGCTCCAAAATAAAGGGAATTTCTGCTTTTTTGCCACTAAATAAGTTGAATTTCTGTCTTTTTTCCCCAAAACAAAGGAAATTCCTGTCTTTTTTGCCCCAAAATAAGGAAAATTTCTAAATTATTACCCTGAAATAAGTGAAATTTCTGCAATTTTCCCCTAAAATAAGGGAAATTTCTGACTTTTTGCCCCCAAATAAGGAAAATTTCAGCCTTTTTACCTCAAAATAAGGGGAATTTCTGCATTTTTGAAACAAAATATTAGAAATTTCTGCCTTTTTGCTTCGAAATAAGAAAATTTCTGCTTTTTTTTCTGGAATAAGTGAAATTTCTGCAATTTTGTCCCAAAATAAGTGAAATTTCTGCAATTTTGCCCCAAAATAAGGAAAATTTCTGGAATTTTGCCCCAAAATAAGTGGAATTTCTGAGTTTTGCCCCAAAATAATGAGAATTTCTGTCTTTTTGCCCTAAGATATAGGGAATTTCTGCCTTTTTGCCACACAATTAGGGGAATTTCTGCAAGTTTGGTCCAAAATACGGGGAATTTCTGCCTTTTTGCCCGAAAATAGTAAGAATGCATACCTTTTTGCCAAAAAAGGGAAATTTCTTCCTTTTTCCTTCAAAATAAGGGGAATTTCTGCTTTTTTGCTTCTAAATAAGTGGAATTTCTGTCTCTTTCCCCCAAAACAAAGGGAATTTCTGTCTTTTTTGCCCCAAAATAAGGAAAATTTCTGACTTATTACCCTGAAATAGTGAAATTTCTGCAATTTTGCCCCCAAATAAGGGAAATTTCTGCCTTTTTGCCCCCAAATAAGGGGAATTTTAGGGTTTTTACGTCAAAATAACGGGAATTTCTGCATTTTTCCTCCAAAATATGGGAAATTTCTGCCTTTTTGCCCCAAAATAAGAAAAATTTCTGCAATTTTGTACCAAAATAAAAGAAATTTCTGCCTTTTTGCCCCAAAATAAGAAAATTTCTTCTTTTTTCTGAAATAAGTGAAATTTCTGCAATTTTGCCCCAAAATAAGTCAAATTTCTGCAATTTTGCCCCAAAATAAGTAAAATTTCTGGAATTTTGCCCCAAAATAAGTGTAATTTCTGAGTTTTGCCCCAAAATAAGGAGAATTTCTGACTTTTTGCCCTAACAAATAGGGAATTTCTGCCTTTTTGCCTCACAATTAGGGGAATTTCTGCAATTTTGCTCCAAAATACGGGGAATTTCTGCCTTTTAGCCTGAAAATAAAAAGAATGCATACCTTTTTGCCATAAAAAAGGGAAATTTCTTCATTTTTGCTCCAAAATAAGGGGAATTTCTGCTTTTTTGCCTCTAAATAAGTGGAATTTCTGTCTTTTTCCCCCAAAACAAAGGGAATTTCTGTCTTTTTTGCCCCAAAATAAGGAAAATTTATGTCTTATTACCCTGAAATAAGAGAAATTTCTGGAATTTTGCCCCAAAATAAATGAAATTTCTGACTTTTTGCCCCCAAATAAGGAAAATTTCAGCATTTTTACCACAAAATAAGTAGAATTTCTGCATTTTTTGCAACAAAATATTAGAAATTTCTGCCTTTTTGCACCAAAATAAGAAAATTTCTGCTTTTTTTCTGGAATAAGTGAAATTTCTGCAATTTTGCCCCAAAATAATAGAAATTTCTGCAATTTTGCCCCAAAATAAGGAAAATATCTGGAATTTTGCCCCAAAATAAGTGGAATTTCTGAGTTTTGCCCCGAAATAAGGAGAATTTCTGCAGTTTTGCTCCAAAATACGGGGAATTTCTGCCTTTTTGCCCGAAAATAAGAAGAATGCATACCTTTTTGCCATAAAAAAGGGAAATTTCTTCATTTTTGCTCCAAAATAAGGGGAATTTCTGCTTTTTTGCTTCTAAATAAGTGGAATTTCTGTCTTTTTCCCCCAAAACAAAGGGAATTTATGTCTTTTTTGCCCCAAAATAAAAAAAAATTCTGACTTATTACCCTGAAATAAGTGAAATTTCTGCAATTTTGCCCCAATAAGGGAAATTTCTGCCTTTTTGCCCCCAAATAAGAAGAATTTCAGGCTTTTTACCTCAAAATAACAGGAATTTCTGCATTTTTGCTCCAAAATAAGGGAAATTTCTGCCTTTTTGCCCCAAAATAAGAAAAATTTCTGCAATTTTGTACCAAAATAAAAGAAATTTCTGCCTTTTTGCTCCAAAATAAGAAAATTTCTTCTTTTTTCTGAAATAATGAAATTTCTGCAATTTTGCCCCAAAATAAATCAAATTTCTGCAATTTTCCCCCAAAATAAGGGAAATTTCTGGAATTTTGCCCCAAAATAAGTGGAATTTATGAGTTTTGCCCCAAAATAAGGAGAATTCCTGACTTTTTGCCCTAACATATAGGGAATTTCTGCCTTTTTGCCCCAAAATAAAGAGAATTTCTGCAGTTTTGCTCCAAAATACGAGGAATTTCTGCCTTTTTGCCCGAAGATAAGAAGAATGCATATCTTTTTGCCATTAAAAAGGGAAATTTCTTCATTTTGGCTACAAAGTAAGGGGAATTTCTGGTTTTTAGCCTCTAAATAAGTAGAATTTCTGTCTTTTTCCCCCAAAACAAAGGGAATTTCTGTCTTTTTTGCCCCAAAATAAGGAAAATTTCTATGTTATTACCCTAAAATAAGAGAAATTTCTGGAATTTTGCCCCAAAATAAGGGGAATTTCTACCTTTTTGACCCCAAATAAGGAGAATTTCAACCTTTTTACCTGAAAATAAGGGGAATTTCTACATTTTTGAAACAAAATATTAGGAATTTCTGCATTTTTGCCCCAAAATAAAGAAAATTTCTGACTTTTTTTCTTGAAATAAGTGAAATTTCTGCAATTTTGCCCCCAAATAAGGGAACTTTCTGGAATTTTGCCCCAAAATAAGTGGAATTTCTGAGTTTCGCCCCAAAATAAGGAGAATTTCTGTCTTTTTGCCCTAACATATAGGGAATTTCTGCCTTTTTTCCCCAAAATTAAAAGAATTTCTGCAATTTTGCTCCAAAATATGGGGAATTTCTGCCTTTTTGCCCGAAAATTAGAAGAATGCATACCTTTTTGCCATAAAAAAAAGGAAATTTCTTCATTTTTGCTCCAAAATAAAGGGAATTTCTGCTTTTTTGCCACTAAATAAGTGGAATTTCTGTCTTTTTCCCCGAAAACAAAGGGAATTTTGTCATTTTTGCCCCAAAATAAGGAAAATTTCTGACTTATTACCCTGAAGTAAGTTAAATTTCTGCAATTTTGCCCCAAAATAAGGGAAATTTCTGCCTTTTTGCCCCCAAATAAAGGAAATATCAGCGTTTTTACCTCAAAATAAGGGGAATTTCTGCATTTTTGCCACAAAATATTAGGAATTTCTGCCTTTTTGCCCCAAAATAAGAAAATTTCTTCTTTTTTCTCTGAAATAAGTGAAATTTCTGCTATTTTGCCCCAAAATAAGTGAAATTTCTGCAATTTTGCCCCAAAATAAGGAAAATTTCTGGAATTTTGCCCCAAAATAAGTGGAATTTCTGCGTTTTGCCCCAAAATAAGGAGAATTTCTGTCTTTTTGCTCCAACATATAGGGAATATCTGCCCTTTTGCCCCACAATTAGGGGAATTTCTGCAATTTTGCTCCAAAACACGGGCAATTTCTGCTTTTTTGCCTGAAAATAAGAAGAATGCATAACTTTTTGCCATAAAAAAAAGAAATTTCTTTTTTTTCGCTCCAAAATAAGTGGAATTTCTGCTTTTTTGCCTCTAAATAAGTGGAATTTCTGTCTTTTTCGCCCAAAACAAGGGAATTTCATATTTTTTGCCCCAAAATAAGGAAAATTACAGACTTATTACCCTGAAGTAAGTTTAATTTCTGCAATTTTGCCCCAAAATAAGGGAAATTTCTGCCTTTTTGCCCCCAAATAAAAGGAATTTCAGCCTTTTTACCTCAAAATAAGGGGAATTTCTGCATTTTTGCCATAAAATATTAGGAATTTCTGCCTCTTTGCCCCAAAATAAGAAAAATTTCTGCCTTTTTCCCTGAAATAAGTGAAATTTCTGCAATTTTGCCCAAAATAAGTGAAATTTCTGCAAATTTGCCTCAAAATAAGTGAAATTTCTGGAATTTTGCCTCAAAATAAGTGGTATTTCTGAGATTTGCCCCAAAATAAAGAGAATTTCTGTCTTTTTGCCCCTACATATAGGGAATTTCTGCTTTTTTGACCCACAATTAGGAAAATTTCTGCAATTTTTCTCCAAAATAAGGGGAATTTCTGCTTTTTTGCCTCTAAATAAGTGGAATTTCTGTCTTTTTCCCCCAAAACAAAGGAAATTTCTGGCTTTTTTGCCCCAAAATAAGGAAAATTTCTGACGTTTTTACTGAAATAAGTGAAATTTCTGCAATTTTGCCCCAAAATAAGTGAAATTTCTGAAATTTTGCCCCAAAATAAAGGAAATTTCTGGAATTTTGCCCCAAAATAAGTGGAATTTCTGAGTTTTGCCCCAAAATAAAGAGAATTTCTGTCTTTTTGCCCTAACATATAGGGAATTTCTGATTTTTTGCCCCACAATTAGGGGAATTTCTGCAATTTTGCTCCAAAATACGGGGAATTCCTGCCTTTTTGCCCGAAAATAAGAAGAATGCATACCTTTTTGCCATGAAAAAAGAAATTTCTTCATTTTTGCTCCAAAATAAGAAGAATTTCTGCATTTTTGCCTCTAAATAACTGAAATTTCTGTCTTTTTCCCCCAAAACAAAGGGAATTCCTGTCTTTTTGCCTCAAAATAAGGAAAATTTCTGACCACTTACCCTGAAATAAGTGAAATTTCTGCAATTTTGCCCAGAAATAACGGAAATTTCTGCCTTTTGGTCCCCAAATAAGGAGAATTTCAGCCTTTTTACCTCAAAATAAGGGGAATTTCTGCATTTTTGCCACAAAATATTAGTAATTTCTGCCTTTTTGCCCCAAAATAAGGAAAATTTCTGCCTTTTTTCCATGAAATAAGTGGAATTTCTGCAATTTTGCCCCAAAATAAGTGAAATTTCTGCAATTTTGCCTCAAAATAAGTGAAATTTCTGGAATTTTGCCCTAAAATAAGTGAAATTTTGAGTTTTGCACCAAAATAAGGAGAATTTCTGTTTTTTGCCCTAACATATAGGGAATTTCTGCCTTTTTGCCCCACAATTAGGGGAATTTCTGCAATTTTGTTCCAAAATACGAGGAATTTTTGCCTTTTTGCCCGAAAATAAGAAGAATGCATAACTTTTTGCCAGAAAAAAAAGGAAATTTCTTAATTTTTGCTCCAAAATAAGTGAAATTTCTGCTTTTTTGCCTCTAAATAAGTGGAATTTCTGTCTTTTTCCCCCAAAACAAAGAGAATTTTTGGTTTTTTTGCACCAAAATAAGGAAAATTTCAGACTTATTACCCTGAAGTAAGTGAAATTTCTGCAATTTTGCCGCAAAATAAGGGAAATTTCTGCCTTTTTGCCCACAAATAAGGGAAATTTCAGGCATTTTACCTCAAAATAAAAGGAATTTTTGCATTTTTTGCCACAAAATATTAGGAATTTCTGCCTTTTTGCCACAAAATTAGGAAAATTTCTGCCTTTTTCCCTGAAATAAGTGAAATTTCTGCAATTTTTCCTCAAAATAAATTAAATATCTGCAATTTTGCCCCAAAATAAGGGAAATTTCTGGAATTTTGCCCCAAAATAAGTGGAATTTCTGAGTTTTGCCCCAAAATAAGGAGAATTTCTGTCTTTTTGCCCCAACATATAGGGAATTTCTGCCTTTTTGACCCACAATTAGGGGAATTTTTGCAATTTTGCTCCAAAATAAGAAGAATTTCTGCTTTTTTCCTCTAAATAAGTGGAATTTCTGTATTTTTCCCCCAAAACAAAGGGAATTTTTGTCTTTTTTTGCCCCACAATTAGAGGAATTTCTGCAATTTTGCTCCAAAATATGGGGAATTACTGCTTTTTTGCCGAAAATAAGAAGAATGCATACCTTTTTGCCAGAAAAAAAAGGAAATTTCTTCATTTTTGCTCCAAAATAAGGGGAATTTCTGCTTTTTTGCCTCTATATAAGTGGAATTTCTGTCTTTTTCCCCCAAAAAATGGGAATTTCTGTCTTTTTTGCCCCAAAATAAAAAAATTTCGGACTTATTACCCTTAAATAAGTGAAATTTCTGCAATTTTGCCCAAAAATAAGAAATATTTCTGCCTTTTTGCCCCCAAATAAGGGGAATTTCAGACTTTTTACCTCAAAATAAGGGGAATTTCTGCATTTTTGCCACAAAATATTAGGAATTTCTGCCTTTTTGCCCCAAAATAAAAAAATTTCTGCCTTTTTCCCTGAAATAAGTGAAATTTCTGCAATTTTGACCAAAATAAGTGAAATTTCTGCAAATTTGCCCCATAATAAGTGAAATTTCTGGAATTTTGCCCTAAATAAGTGAAATTTCTGGAATTTTGCCCCAAAAAAGTGGAATTTTGAGATTTGCCCCAAAATAAAGAGAATTTCTGTCTTTTTGCCCCAACATATAGGGAATTTCTGATTTTTGACCCACAATTAGGGGAATTTCTGCAATTTTGCTCCAAAATAAGGGGAATTTCTGATTTTTTGCCTCTAAAAATTTGAAATTTCTGTCTTTTTCCCCCAAAACAAAGGGAATTCCTGTCTTTTTTGCCCCAAAATAAGGAAAATTTCTGACCAGTTACCCTGAAATAAGTGAAATTTCTGCAATTTTGCCCAGAAATAAGGGAAATTTCTGCCTTTTGGTCCCCATATAAGGAGAATTTCAGCTTTTTTACCTCAAAATAAGGGCAATTTCTGCATTTTTGCCACAAAATATTAGGAATTTCTGCCTTTTTGCCCCAAAATAAGGAAAATTTCTGCCTTTTTCCCTGAAATAAGTGAAATTTCTGCAATTTTGCCCCAAAATAAGTGAAATTTCTGCAATTGTGCCCCAAAATAATGGAAATTTCTTGAATTTTGCCCCAAAATAAGTGGAATTTTGAGTTTTGCACCAAAATATAGAGAATTTCTGTTTTTTGCCCTCACATATATGGAATTTCTGCTTTTTTGCCCCACAATTAGGGGAATTTCTGCAATTTTGTTCCATAATACGGGGAATTTCTGCTTTTTTGCCCGAAAATAAGAAGAATGCATACCTTTTTGCCAGAAAAAAAAGAAAATTTCTTCATTTTTGCTCCAAAATAAGTGGAATTTCTGCTTTCTTGCCTCTAAATAAGTGGAATTTCTGTCTTTTTCCCCCAAAACAAAGGGAATTTCCGTCTTTTTTGCCCCAAAATAAGGAAAATTTCAGACTTATTGCCCTGATGTAAGTGAAATTTCTGCAATTTTGCCCCAAAATAAGGGAAATTTCTGCTTTTTGCCCCCAAGTAAAAGGAATTTCAGGCTTTTTACCTCAAAATAAGGGGAATTTCTGCATTTTTGCCACAATATATTAGGAATTTCTGCCTTTTTGCCCCAAAATAAGGAAAATTTCTGCCTTTTTCCCTGAAATAAGTGAAATTTCTGCAATTTTGCCTCAAAATAAATAAAATTTCTGGAATTTTGCCCCAAAATAAGTGGAATTTCTGAGTTTTGCAACAAAATAAGGAGAATTTCTGTCTTTTTGCCCCAACATATAGGGAATTTTGCCTTTTTGACCCACAATTAGGGGAATTTCTGCAATTTTGCTCCAAAATAAGGGGAATTTCTGCTTATTTACCTCTAAATAACAGGAATTTCTGTCTTTTTTTCCCAAAACAAAGGGAATTTTTGTCTTTTTTGCCCCACAATTAGGGGTATTTCTGTAATTTTGCTCCAAAATACGGGGAATTACTGCCTTTTTGCCCTAAAATAAGAAGAATGCATATCTTTTTGCCATAAAAAAAGGAAATTTCTTCATTTTTGCTCCAAAATAAGAGGAATTTCTGCATTTTTGCCTCTAAATAAGTGGAATTTCTGTCTTTTTCCCCCAAAACAAAGGGAATTTCTGTCTTTTTTGCCCCAAAATAAGAAAAATTTCTGACTTATTACCCTGAAATGAGTGAAATTTCTGCAATTTTGCCCCAAAATAAGGGAAATTTCTTCCTTTTTGCCTCCAAATAAGGGGAATTTCAGCCTTTTTACCTCAAAATAATGGGAATTTCTGAATTTTTTGCACAAAATATTAGGAATTTCTGCCTTTTTGCCCCAAAATAAGAAAATTTCTGCTTTTTATCCCTGAAATAAGTGAAATTTCTGCAATTATGCCCGAAAATAAGTGAAATTTCTGCAATTTTGCCCCAAAATAAAAAAAATTTCTGGAATTTTGCCCGAAAATAAGTGGAATTTCTGCGTTTTGGCCCAAAATAAGAAGAATTTCTGACTTTTTGTCCCAATATATAGGGAATTTCTGCCCTTTGCCCCACAATTAGGGGAATTTCTGCAGTTTTGCTCCAAAACAGGGGCAATTTCTGCTTTTTTTCCCGAAAATAAGAATAATGCATACCTTTTGGTCATAATAAAGGGAAATTTCTTCATTTTTGCTCCAAAATAAGTGGAATTTCTGCTTTTTTACCTCTAAATAAGTAGAATTTCTGTCTTTTTCTCCCAAAACAAAGGGAATTTCTGTCTTTTTTGCCCCAAAATAAAAAAAATTCAGACTTATTACCCTGAAGTAAGTGAAATTTCTGCAATTTTGCCCCAAAATATTGAAAATTTTTGCCTTTTTACCCCCAAAATAAGGGAATTTCAGCCTTTTTACCTCAAAAAAAGGGGAATTTCTGCATGTTTGCCACAAAATATTAGGAATTTCTGCCTTTTTGCCCCAAAATAAGAAAAATTTCTGCCTTTTTCCCTGAAATAAGTGAAATTTCTGGAATTTTGCCCCAAAGTAAGTGAAATTTCTGGAATTTTGCCCCCCAAAATGTGGAATTTCTGAGAATTGCCCCAAAATAAAGAAAATTTCTGTCTTTTTGCCCCAAAATAAGGAAAATTTCTGACTTATTTCCCTGAAATAAGTGAAATTTCTGCAATTTTTCCCCAAAATAAGGGAAATTTCTGCCTTTTTGACTCCAAATAAGGGGAATTTCAGGCTTTTTACCTCAAAATAAGGGGAATTTCTGCATTTTTGCCACAAAATATTAGGAATTTCTGCATTTTTGCCCCAAAATAAGGAAAATTTCTGACTTATTCCCTGATATAAGTGAAATTTCTGCAATTTTGCCCAAAATAAGTGAAATTTCTGCAATTTTGCCCCAAAATAAGTGAAATGTCTGGAATTTTGCCCCAAAATAAGTTAAATTTCTGGAATTTTGCTCCAAAAAAAGTGGAATTTCTGAGATTTGCCCCAAAATAAGGTGAATTTCTGTCTTTTTGCCCCAACATATAGGGAATTTCTGCTTTTTTGCCCCACAATTAGGGGAATTTCTGCAATTTTGCTCCAAAATACGGGGAATTACTGCCTTTTTGCCTGAAAATAATAAGAATGCATACCTTTTTGCCATAAAAAAAGGAAATTTCTTCATTTTTTCTCCAAAATAAGGGGAATTTCTTCTTTTTTGCCTCTAAATAACTGGAATTTCTGTCCTTTTCCCCCACAACAAAGGGAATTTCTGTCTTTTTTGCCCCAAAATAAGAAAAAATTCTGACTTATTACTCTGAAGTAAGTGAAATTTCTGCAATTTTGCCCCAAAATAATAGAAATTTCTGCCTTTTTGCCTCCAAATAAGGGGAATTTCAGCCTTTTTACCTCAAAATAAAGGGAATTTCTGCATTTTTGCCACAAAATATTAGAAATTTCTGCCTTTTTGCCCCAAAATAAAGAAAAATGCTGCCTTTTTTCCCTGAAATAAGTGAAATTTCTGCAATTTTTCCCCAAAATACATGAATTTTCTGCAATTTTGCCACAAAATAAGTGAAATTTCTGAAATTTTGCCCCAAAATAAATGAAATTTCTGGAAATTTGCCCCAAAAAAGTGGAATTTCTGAGATTTGACCCAAAATAAAAATAATTTCTGTCTTTTTGCCCCAACATATAGGGAATTTCTGCCTTTTTGACCCACAATTAGGAGAATTTTTGCAATTTTGCTCCAAAATAAGAGGAATTTCTGCTTTTTTGCCTCTAAATAAGTGGAATTTCTGTCTTTTTCCCCCAAAACAAAGGGAATTTTTGTCTTTTTTGCGCCACAATTAGGGGAATTTCTGCAATTTTGCTCCAAAATACGGGGAATGACTGACTTTTTGCCCGAAAAAAAAGAATGCATACCTTTTTGCCATAAAAAAGGAAATTTCTTCATTTTTGCTCCAAAATAAGGGGAATTTCTGCTTTTTTGCCTCTAAATAAGTGGAATTTCTGTCTTTTTCCCCCAAAACAAAGGGAATTTCTGTCTTTTTTGCCCCAAAATAAAAAAAAATTTCTGATAAATTACCCTTAAATAAGAAAAATTTCTGCAATTTTGCCCCAAAATAAGGGTAATTTCTGCCTTTTGCCTCCAAATAAGTGGAATTTCAGCCTTTTTACCTCAAAATAAGGGGAATTTCTGCATTTTGGCCACAAAATATTAGGAATTTCTGCCTTTTAGCCCCAAAATAAGAAAATTTCTGCATTTTTTCCCAAAATAAGTGAAATTTCTGCAATTTCGCCCCAAAATAAGAGAATTTTCTGCAATTTTGCCCCAAAATAAGGAAAATTTCTGGAATTTTGCCCCAAAAGAAGTGAAATTTCTGCGTTTTGCTCCAAAATAAGGGGAATTTCTGCTTTTTTGCCTCTAAATAAGTGGAATTTCTGTCTTTTTCCCCCAAAACAAAAGGAATTTCTGTCTTTTTTGCCCCAAAATAAGGAAAATTTCAGACTTATTACCCTAAAGTAAGTGAAATTTCTGCAATTTTGCCCCAAAATAAGGGAAATTTCTGCCTTTTTGCTTCCAAATAAGGGGAATTTCAGCCTTTTTACCTCAAAATAAGGGGAATTTCTGCATTTTTGCGACAAAATATTAGGAATTTCTGCCTTTTTGCCCCAAAATAAGGAAAATTTCTGCCTTTTTCCCTGAAATAAGTGAAATTTCTGCAATTTTTCCCAAAATAGGTGAAATTTCTGCCAATTTGCCCCATAATAAGTGAAATTTCTGGAATTTTGCCCCAAAAAAAGTGAAATTTCTGGAATTTTGCCCCAAAAAAGTGGAATTTCTGAGATTTGCCCCAAAATAAAGAGAATTTCTGTCTTTTTGCCCCAACATATAGGGAATTTCTGCTTTTTTGACCCACAATTAGGGAAATTTCTGAAATTATGCTCCAAAATAAGGGGAATTTCTGCTTTTTTGCCCTTAAATAGGTGGAATTTCTGTCTTTTTCCCCCAAAACAAAGAAAATTTCTGTATTTTTGGCCCCAAAATAAGGAAAATTTCTGACTTATTACCCTGAAATAAGTGAAATTTCTGCAATTTTTCCCCAAAATAAGGGAAATTTCGGCCTTTTTGCACCCAAATAAGGGGAATTTCAGCCTTTTTACCTCAAAATAAGGGGAGTTTCTGCATTTTTTGCCACAAAATATTAGGAATTTCTGCCTTTTTGCCCCAAAATAAAGAAAATTTCTGCCCTTTTTCCCTGAAATAAGGGAAATTTGTGCAATTTTGCCCCAAAATAAGTGAAATTTCTGCAATATTGCCCCAAAATAAGGGAAATTTCTGGAATTTTGCCCCAAAATAAGTGGAATTTCTGAGTTTTGCCCCAAAATAAGGAGAATTTCTGTATTTTTGCCCTAACATATATGGAATTTCTGCTTTTTTGCCCCACAATTAGGGGAATTACTGCAATTTTGCTCCAAAATACGGAGAATTCCTGCCTTTTTGCCCGAAAATCAGAAGAATGCATACCTTTTTGCCATAAAAAAAGGAAATTTCTTCATTTTTGCTCCAAAATAAGGCGAATTTCTGCTTTTTTCCCTCTAAATCAGTGGAATTTCTGTCTTTTTCCCCCAAAACAATGGGAATTCCTGTCTTTTTGCCCCAAAATAAGGAAAATTTCTGACCAGTTACCCTGAAATAATTGAAATTTCTGCAATTTTGCCCCAAAATAAGGAAAATTTCTGCCTTTTGGTCCCCAAATAATGAGAATTTCAGCTTTTTTTACCTCAAAATAAGGGGAATTTCTGCATTTTTGCCACAAAATATTAGGAATTTCTGCCTTTTGCCCCAAAATAAGGAAAATTTCTGACCAGTTACCCTGATATAAGTGAAATTTCTGCAATTTTGCCCCAAAATAAGTGAAATTTCTGCAATTTTGCCCCAAAATAAGTGAAATTTCTGGAATTTTGCCCTAAAATAAGTGGAATTTTGAGTTTTGCACCAAAATAAGGAGAATTTCTGTTTTTTGCCTTAACATATAGGGAATTTCTGCCTTTTTGCCCCACAATTAGGGGAATTTCTGCAATTTTGTTCCAAAATACGGGAAATTTCTTCCTTTTTGTCCGAAAATAAGAAGAATGTATACCTTTTTGCCAGAAAAAAAAAGGAAATTTCTTCATTTTTGCTCAAAAATAAGGGGAATTTCTGCTTATTTGCCTCTAAATAAGTGGAATTTCTGTCTTTTTCCCTCAAAACAAATGGAATTTCTGTCTTTTTTGCCCCAATATAAAAAAAGTTAATGACATATTACCCTGAAATAAGTAAAATTTCTGCAATTTTGCCCCAAAATAAGGAAAATTTCTGCATTTCTGCCCCCAAATAAGAGGAATTTCAGCCTTTTTACCTCAAAATAAGGGGAATTTCTGCATTTTTGCCACAAAATATTAGGAATTTCTGCCTTTTTGCCCCAAAATAATGAAAATTTCTGCCTTTTTTCCCTGAAATAAGTTAAATTTCTGCAATTTTGCCCCAAAATAAGTGAAATTTCTGCAATTTTGCCCCAAAATAAGTGAAATTTCTGGAATTTTGCCCTAAAATAAGTGGAATTTTGAGTTTTGCACCAAAATAAGGAGAATTTCTGTTTTTTGCCTTAACATATAGGGAATTTCTGCCTTTTTGCCCCACAATTAGGGGAATTTCTGCAATTTTGTTCCAAAATACGGGAAATTTCTTCCTTTTTGTCCGAAAATAAGAAGAATGTATACCTTTTTGCCAGAAAAAAAAAGGAAATTTCTTCATTTTTGCTCAAAAATAAGGGGAATTTCTGCTTATTTGCCTCTAAATAAGTGGAATTTCTGTCTTTTTCCCTCAAAACAAATGGAATTTCTGTCTTTTTTGCCCCAATATAAAAAAAGTTAATGACATATTACCCTGAAATAAGTAAAATTTCTGCAATTTTGCCCCAAAATAAGGAAAATTTCTGCATTTCTGCCCCCAAATAAGAGGAATTTCAGCCTTTTTACCTCAAAATAAGGGGAATTTCTGCATTTTTGCCACAAAATATTAGGAATTTCTGCCTTTTTGCCCCAAAATAATGAAAATTTCTGCCTTTTTTCCCTGAAATAAGTTAAATTTCTGCAATTTTGCCCCAAAATAAGTAAAATTTCTGCAATTTTGATCTAAAATAGGGGAAATTTCTGGAATTTTACCCCAAAATAAGTGGAATTTCTGAGTTCTGCCCCAAAATAAGGAGAATTTCTGTCTTTTTGCCCTAACATATAGGGAATTTCTGCTTTTTTGCCCCACTATTAGAGGAATTACTGCAATTTTGCTTCAAAATACGGGGAATATCTGCCTTTTTGCCCGAAAATAAGAAGAATGCATACCTTTTTGCCATAAAAAAGGGAAATTTCTTCATTTTTGCTCCAAAATAAGGGGAATTTCTGCTTTTTGCCTCTAAATCAGTGGAATTTCTGTCTTTTTCTCCCAAAACAAAGGAAATTTCTGCCATTTTGCCCCAAAATAAAGAAAATTTCTGACTTATTGCCCTGAAATAAGTGAAATTTCTGCAATTTTGCCCCAAAATAAGGGAAATTTCTGCCTTTTTGCCCCCAAATAAGGGGAATTTCAGCCTTTTACCTCAGAATAAGTGGAATTTCTTCATTTTTTCCCCAAAATATGGGAAATTTCTGCCTTTTTGCCTTAAAATAAGAAAAATTTCTAAAATTTTGTACCAAAATAAAAGAAATTTCTGCCTTTTTGCCCCAAAATAAGAAAATTTCTACTTTTTTCTGCAATAAGTGAAATTTCTGCAATTTTGCCCCAAATAATTCAAATTTCTGCAATTTTGCCCCAAAATAATTCAAATTTCTGCAATTTTGCATCAAAATAAGTGGAATTTCTGAGTTTTGCCCCAAAATAATGAGAATTTCTGTCTTTTTGCCACAACATATAGGGAATTTCTGCCTTTTTGCCCCACAATTAGGGAAATTTCTGCAATTTTGCTCCAAATTCAAGGAATTTCTGCCTTTTTGCCTGAAAAAAAGAAGAATGCATAAATTTTTGCCATAAAAAAGGGAAATTTCTTCATTTTTGCTCCAAAATAAGGGGAATTTCTGCATTTTTGCCTCTAAATAAGTGGAATTTCTGTCTTTTTCCCCCCAAAACAAAGGGAATTTCTGGTTTTTTACCCCAAAGTAAGGAAAAATTCTGACTTTTTACCCTGAAGTAAGTGAAATTTCTGCAATTTTGCCCCAAAATAAGGATAATTTCTGCCTTTTTCCCTGAAATAAGTGAAATTTCTGAACTTTTGCCCCAAAATAAGTGAAATTTCTGCAATTTTGCCCCAATATAAGTGAAATTTCTGGAATTTTGCCCCAAAATAAGAAAATTTCTGCCTTTTTTCCCTGATAAGTGAAATTTCTGCAATTTTGCCCCAAAATTAGTGAAATTTCTGCAATTTTGCCCCAAAATAAGAAAAATTTCTGGAATTTTGCCCCAAAATAAGTGGAATTTCTGCGTTTTGCCCCAAAATAATGAGAATTTCTGTCTTTTTGCCACAACATATAGGGAATTTCTGCTTTTTTGCCCCACAATTAGGGGAATTTTGCAATTTTGCTCCAAAATACGGGGAATTACTGCCTTTTTGCCCGAAAATAAGAAGAATGCATAATTTTTTGCCATAAAAAAAGGAAATTTCTTCATTTTTGTTCAAAAATAAGGGGAATTTCTGCTTTTTTGCCTCTAAATAACTGGAATTTCTGTCTTTTTCCCCCAAAACAAAGGGAATTCCTGTCTTTTTGCCCCAAAATAAGGAAAATTTCTGACAAGTTACCCTGAAATAAGTTAAATTTCTGCAATTTTGCCCCAAAATAAGGGAAATTTCTGCATTTTTGCCCCCAAATAAGGAGAATTTCAGCCTTTTTACCTCAAAATAAGAAGAATTTCTGAATTTTTGCCACAAAATATTAGGAATTTTGCCTTTTTGCCCCAAAATTAAAAAAAATTTTTGCCTTTTTTCCCTGAAATAAGTGAAATTTCTGCAATTTTGCCCCAAAATAAGTGAAATTTCTGGAATTTTGCCCCAAAATAAGGGAAATTTCAGGCTTTTTCCCTCATAATAAGGGGAATTTCTGCATTTTTGACCCAACATATGGGAAATTTCTGCCTTTTTGCCTTAAAATAACAAAAATTTCTAAAAATTTGTACCAAAACATAAGAAATTTCTGACTTTTTGCCCCAAAATAAGAAAATTTCTACTTTTTTCTGCAATAAGTGAAATTTCTGGAATTTTGCCCCAAAATAAGGGAAATTTCTGCAATTTTGCCCCAAAATAAGGGAAATTTCTGGAATTTTGCCCCAAAATAAGTGGAATTTCTGAGTTTTGCCCCAAGATAATGAGAATTTCTGTCTTTTTGCCCCAACATATATGGAATTTCTGCCTTTTTGCCCCACAATTAGGGGAATTTCTGCAATTTTGCTCCAAAATACGGGGAATTTCTGCCTTTTTGCCTGAAAATAAGAAGAATGCTTATATTTTTGCCATAAAAAAGAGAAATTTCTTCATTTTTGCTCCAAAATAAGGGGAATTTCTGCATTTTTTTCCTCTAAATAAGTGGAATTTCTGTCTTTTTCCCCCAAAGCAAAGGGAATTTCTGTCTTTTTTGCCCCAAAGTAAGGAAAAATTCTGACTTATTACCCTGAAGTAAGTGAAATTTCTGCAATTTTGCCCCAAAATAAGGAAAATTTCTGCCTTTTTCCCTGAAATAAGTGAAATTTCTGGAATTTTGCCCCAAAATAAGTTACATTTCTGCAATTTTGCCCCAATATAAGTGAAATTTCTGGAATTTTGCCCCAAAATAAGTGAAATTTCTGGAATTTTGCACCAAAAAAAATGGAATTTCTGAGATTTGCCCCAAAATAAGGAGAATATCTGTCTTTTTGCCCCAACATATAGGGAATTTCTGCTTTTTTGACACACAATTAGGGGAATTTCTGCAATTTTGCTCCAAAATAAGGGGAATTTCCGCTTTTTTGCCTCTAAATAAGTGGAATTTCTGTCTTTTTCTCCCAAAACAAAGGAAATTTCTGCCTTTTTGCACCAAAATAAAGAAAATTTCTGTCTTTTTTCCCTGAAATAAGTGAAATTTCTGCAATTTTGCCCCAAAATAAGTGAAATTTCTGCAATTTTTCCCCAAAATAAGAAAAATTTCTGGAATTTTGCCCCAAAATAAGTGGAATTTCTGAGTTTGCCCCAAAATAAGGAGAATTTCTGTTTTTTTGCCCTAACATATAGGGAATTTCTGCTTTTTTGCCCCACAATTAGGGGAATTTCTGCAAGTTTGCTCCAAAATACTGGGAATTCCTGCCTTTTGCCCGAAAATAAGAAGAATGCATACATTTTTGCCATAATAAAAGGGAATTTCTTAATTTTTGCTCCAAAATAAGGGGAATTTCTGCTTTTTTCCCTCTAAATAACTGGAATTTCTGTCTTTTTACCCCAAAACAAAGGGAATTCCTGTCTTTTTGCCCCAAAATAAGAAAAATTTCTGACCAGTTACCCTGAAATAAGTGAAATTTCTGCAATTTTGCCCCAAAATAAGGGAAATTTCTTCCTTTTGGTCCACAAATAAGGAGAATTTCAACCTTTTTACCTCAAAATAAGGGGAATTCTGCATTTTTGCCACAAAATATTAGTAATTTCTGCCTTTTTGCCCCAAAATAAAGAAAATTTCTGCCTTTTTTCCCTGAAATAAGTGAAATTTCTGCCATTTTGCCCCAAAATAAGTGAAATTTCTCCAATTTTGCCCCAAAATAAGTGAAATTTCTGGAATTTTGCCCTAAAATAAGTGGAATTTTGAGTTTTGCACCAAACTAAAGAGAATTTCTGTTTTTTGCCCTAACATATAGGGAATTTCTGCCTTTTTGCCCCACAATTAGGGGAATTTCTGCAATTTTGCTCCAAAATACGGGGAATTTCTGCCTTTTTGCCCGAAAATAAGAAGAATGCATACCTTTTTGCCAGAAAAAAAAAGGAAATTTCTTCATTTTTGCTCCAAAATAAGGGGAATTTCTAATTTTTTGCCTCTAAATAAGTGGAATTTCTGTCTTTTTCCCCCAAAACAAAGGGAATTTCTATCTTTTTTGCCCCAAAATAAAAAAAATTTCTGAATTATTACCCTGAAATAAGTGAAATTTCTTCAATTTTGCCCCAAAATAAGGGAAATTTCTGCCTTTTTGCCCCAAAATAAGGGGAATTTCAGCCTTTTTACCTCAAAATAAGGGGAATTTCTGCATTTTTGCCACAAAATATTAAGAATTTCTGCCTTTTTGCCCCAAAATAAGGAAAATTTCTGCCTTTTTTCGCTGAAATAACTGAAATTTCTGCAATTTTGCCCCAAAATAAGTAAAATTTCTGCAATTTTGATCTAAAATAGGGGAAATTTCTGGAATTTTACCCCAAAATAAGTGGAATTTCTGAGTTCTGCCCCAAAATAAGGAGAATTTCTGTCTTTTTGCCCTAACATATAGGGAATTTCTGCTTTCTTGCCCCACTATTAGAGGAATTACTGCAATTTTGCTCCAAAATACGGGGAATATCTGCCTTTTTGCCCGAAAATAAGAAGAATGCATACCTTTTTGCCATAAAAAAGGGAAATTTCTTCATTTTTGCTCCAAAATAAGGGGAATTTCTGCTTTTTGCCTCTAAATCAGTGGAATTTCTGTCTTTTTCTCCCAAAACAAAGGAAATTTCTGCCATTTTGCCCCAAAATAAAGAAAATTTCTGACTTATTGCCCTGAAATAAGTGAAATTTCTGCAATTTTGCCCCAAAATAAGTGAAATTTCTGCCTTTTTGCCCCCAAATAAGGGGAATTTCAGCCTTTTTACCTCAGAATAAGGGGAATTTCTGCATTTTTGCCCCAAAATATGGGAAATTTCTGCCCTTTTGCCTTAAAATAAGAAAAATTTCTAAAATTTTTTAACAAAATAAAAGAAATTTCTGCCTTTTTGCCCCAAAATAAGAAAATTTCTACTTTTTTCTGCAATAAGTGAAATTTCTACAATTTTGCCCCAAAATAATTCAAATTTCTGCAATTTTGCCCCAAAATAAGGGAAATTTCTGGAATTTTGCCCCAAAATAAGTGAAATTTCTGAGTTTTGCCCCAAAATAATGAGAATTTCTGTCTTTTTGCCACAACATATAGGGAATTTCTGCCTTTTTGCCCCACAATTAGGGGAATTTCTGCAATTTTGCTCCAAAATACGGGGAATTTCTGCCTTTTTGCCTGAAAATAAGAAGAATGCATACATTTTTGCCATAAAAAAGGGAAATTTCTTCATTTTTGCTCCAAAATAAGGGGAATTTCTGCATTTTTGCCTCTAAATAAGTGGAATTTCTGTCTCTTTCCCCCAAAACAAAGGGAATTTCTGACTTTTTCGCCGCAAAGTAAGGAAAAATTCTGACTTATTACCCTGAAGTAAGTGAAATTTCTGCAATTTTGCCCCAAAATAAGGAAAATTTCTGCCTTTTTCCCTGAAATAAGTGAAATTTCTGCAATTTTGCCCCAAAATAAGTGAAATTTCTAGAATTTTGCCCCCAAAAAAGTGGAATTTCTGAGATTTGCCCCAAAATATGAAGAATTTCTGTCTTTTTGCCCCAACATATAGGGGATTTCTGCTTTTTTGACCCACAGTTAGGGGAATTTCTGCAATTTTGCTCCAAAATAAGGGGAATTTCTGCTTTTTTGCCTCTAAATAAGTGGAATTTCTGTCTTTTTTTCCAAAACAAAGGAAATTTCTGCCTTTTTGCCCCAAAATAAAAAATTTCTGACTTATTACCCTGAAATAAGTGAAATTTCTGCAATTTTGCCCCAAAATAAGAGAAATTTCTGCTTTTTTGCCCCCAAATAAGGGGAAATTCAGCCTTTTACCTCAGAATAAGTGGAATGTCTGCATTTTTTCCCCAAAATATGGGAAATTTCTGCCTTTTTGCCTTAAAATAAGAAAAATTTCTGAAATTTTTTAACATAATAAAAGAAATTTCTGCCTTTTTGCCCCAAAATAAGTAAATTTCTACTTTTTCTGCAATATGTAAAATTTCTGCAATTTTGCCCCAAAATAAGTCAAATTTCTGCAATTTTGCCCCAAAATAAAGGAAATTTCTAGAATTTTGCCCCAAAAAGTGGAATTTCTTATTTGGCCCCAAAATAATGAGAATTTCTGTTTTTTGCACTAACATATAGGGAATTTCTGCCTTTTTGCCCCACAATTAGGGGAATTTCTGCAATTTTGCTCCAAAATACGGGGAATTTCTGCCTTTTTGCCCGAAAATAAGAAGACTGCATACCTTTTTTGCCATAAAAAAAGGAAATTTCTTCATTTTTGCTCCAAAATAAGGGGAATTTTTGCTTTTTTGCCTCTAAATAAGTGAAATTTCTGTCTTTTTCACCCAAAATAAAAGGAATTTCTGGGTTTTTTGCCCCAAAATAAGGAAAATTTCTGACTTATTACCCTGAAATAAGTAAAATTTCTGCAATTTTGCCCCGAAATAAGGGAAATTTCTGCATTTTTGCCCGCACATAAGGGGAATTTCAGCCTTTTTACCTCAAAAAAAGGGAAATTTCTGCATTTTTGCCACAAAATATAAGGAATTTCTGCATTTTTGCCCCAAAATAAGAAAATTTCTGCTTTTTTTCCCTGAAATAAGTGAAATTTCTGCAATTTTGCCCCAAAATAAGTGAAATTTCTGCAATTTTGCCCTAAAATAAGGGAAATTTCTGGAATTTTGCCCCAAAATAAGTGTAATTTCTGCGTTTTGCCCCAAAATAAGGAGAATTTCTCTCTTTTTGCCCAAAAATAGAGGGAATTTCTGCTCTTTTGCCCCACAATTAGGGGAATTTCTGCAATTTTGCTCCAAAATATGGGGAATTTATGCTTTTTTGCCCGAAAATAAGAACAATGCATACCTTTTTGCCATAAAAAACGGAAATTTCTTCATTTTTGCTCCAAAATAAGTGAAATTTCTGATTTTTTGCCTCTAAATAAGTTGAATTTCTGTCTTTTTTTCCCAAAACAAAAGGAATTTCTGTCTTTTCTGCCCCAAAATAAGAAAAATTTCAGACCTATTACCCTGAAGTAAGTGAAATTTCTGCAATTTTGCCTCAAAAAAAGGGAAATTTCTGGAATTTTGCCCCAAAAAAGGTGGAATTTCTGAGATTTGCCCCAAAATAAGGAGAATTTCTGTAATTTTGCCCCAACATATAGGGAATTTCTGCTTTTTTGCCCCACAATTAGAGGAATTTCTGCAATTTTGCTCCAAAATACGGGGAATTACTGCCTTTTTGCCTGAAAATAAGAAGAATGCATACCTTTTTGCCGTAAAAAAAGGAAATTTCTTCATTTTTGCTCAAAAATAAGGGGAATTTCTGCTTTTTTGCCTCTAAATAACTGGAAATTCTGTCTTTTTCCCCCAAAACAAAGAGAATTCCTGTATTTTTGCCCCAAAATAAGGAAAATTTCTGACCAGTTACCCTGAAATAAGTGAAATTTCTGCAATTTTGCCCCAAAATAAGGGAAATTTCTGCCTTTTTGCCCCCAAATAAGGAGAATTTCAGCGTTTTTACCTCAAAATAATAGGAATTTCTGCATTTTTGCCACAAAATATTAGGAATTTCTTCGTTTTTGCCCCAAAATAAGAAAATTTCTGCCTATTTTCCCTGAAATAAATGAAATTTCTTCAATTTTGCCACAAAGTAATTGAAATTTCTGCAATTTTGCTCCAAAATAAGTGAAATTTCTTGAATTTTGCCCCAAAATAAGTGGAATTTCTGAGTTTCGCACCAAAATAAGGTGAATTTCTGTTTTTTGCCCTAACATACATGGAATTTCTGTGTTTTTGCCCCACAATTAGGGGAATTTCTGCAATTTTGCCCCAAAATAAGGGAAATTTCTTACTTTTTGCCCCCAAATAAGAGGAATTTCAGGCTTTTTCCCTCAAAATAAGGGGAATTTCTGCATTTTTGCCACAAAATATTAGGAATTTCTGCCTTTTTTTTCCAAAATAAGAAAATTTCTGCTTTTTTTCCCTGAAATAAGTGAAATTCCTGCAATTTTGCCCCAAAATAAGTGATATTTCTGCAATTTTGCGCCAAAATAAGGGAAATTTCTGGAAATTGCCCCAAAATAAGTGGAATTTCCTAGTTTTGCCCCAAAATAAGAATTTCTGTCTTTTTGCCCCAACATATAGGGAATTTCTGCCTTTTTGCCCCACAATTAGGGGAATTTCTGCAATTTGCTCCAAAATACGGGGAATTTCTGCCTTTTTGCCCGAAAATAAGAAGAATGCACATCTTTTTGCCATAAAAAAGGGAAATTTCTTCATTTTCTCTCCAAAATAAGGGGAATTTCTGCTTTTTTGCCTCTAAATACCTAGAATTTCTGTCTTTTTCCCCCAAAACAAAGGGAATTTCTGTATTTTTTGCCCCAAAATAAGGAAAAATTCTGACTTATAACCCTGAAGTAAGTGAAATTTCTGCAATTTTGTCCCAAAATAAGGGAAATTTCTGCCTTTTCGCCTCCAAATATGGGGAATTTCAGCCTTTTTACCTCAAAATAAGAAGAATTTCTGCATTTTTGTCACAAAATATTAGGAATTTCTGAATTTTTGCCCCAAAATAAGAAAATTTCTGCTTTTTTTCCCTGAAATAAGTGAAATTTCTGCAATTTTGCCCCAAAATAAGTGAAATTTCTGCAATTTTGCCCTAAAATAAGGGAAATTTCTGGAATTTTGCCCCAAAATAAGTGGAATTTCTGCGTTTTGCCCCAAAATAAGGAGAATTTCTCTCTTTTTGCCCCAACATAGAGGGAATTTCTGCTCTTTTGCCCCACAATTAGGGGAATTTCTGCAATTTTGCTCCAAAATATGGGGAATTTATGCTTTTTTGCCCGAAAATAAGAACAATGCATACCTTTTTGCCATAAAAAACGGAAATTTCTTCATTTTTGCTCCAAAATAAGTGAAATTTCTGATTTTTTGCCTCTAAATAAGTGGAATTTCTGTCTTTTTTTCCCAAAACAAAAGGAATTTCTGTCTTTTCTGCCCCAAAATAAGAAAAATTTCAGACCTATTACCCTGAAGTAAGTGAAATTTCTGCAATTTTGCCTGAAAAAAAGGGAAATTTCAGCCTTTTTGCCCCCAAATAAGGGCAATTTCAGCATTTTTACCTCAAAATAAGGGGAATTTCTGCATTTTTGCCACAACATATTAGGAATTTCTGCCTTTTTGCACCAAAATAAGAAAATTTCTGCTTTTTTTCTCTGAAATAACTGAAATTTCTGCAATTTTGCACAAAATAAGTTAAATTTCTGCAATTTTGCCACAAAATAAGTGAAATTTCTGGAATTTTGCCCCAAAAAAGGTGGAATTTCTGAGATTTGCCCCAAAATAAGGAGAATTTCTGTAATTTTGCCCCAACATATAGGGAATTTCTGCTTTTTTGCCCCACAATTAGAGGAATTTCTGCAATTTTGCTCCAAAATACGGGGAATTACTGCCTTTTTGCCTGAAAATAAGAAGAATGCATACCTTTTTGCGGTAAAAAAAGGAAATTTCTTCATTTTTGCTCAAAAATAAGGGGAATTTCTGCTTTTTTGCCTCTAAATAACTGGAAATTCTGTCTTTTTCCCCCAAAACAAAGAGAATTCCTGTATTTTTGCCCCAAAATAAGGAAAATTTCTGACCAGTTACCCTGAAATAAGTGAAATTTCTGCAATTTTGCCCCAAAATAAGGGAAATTTCTGCCTTTTTGCCCCCAAATAAGGAGAATTTCAGCGTTTTTACCTCAAAATAAGAGGACTTTCTGCATTTTTGCCACAAAATATTAGGAATTTCTTCGTTTTTGCCCCAAAATAAGAAAATTTCTGCCTTTTTTCCCTGAAATAAGTGAAATTTCTTCAATTTTGCCACAAAGTAATTGAAATTTCTGCAATTTTGCTCCAAAATAAGTGAAATTTCTGGAATTTTGCCCCAAAATAAGTGGAATTTCTGAGTTTCGCACCAAAATAAAGAGAATTTCTGTTTTTTGCCCTAACATACATGGAATTTCTGCGTTTTTACCCCACAATTAGGGGAATTTCTGCAATTTTGCCCCAAAATAAGGGAAATTTCTTACTTTTTGCCCCCAAATAAGAGAAATTTCAGGCTTTTTCCCTCAAAATAAGGGGAATTTCTGCATTTTTGCCACAAAATATTAGGAATTTCTGCCTTTTTTTTCCAAAATAAGAAAATTTCTGCTTTTTTCCCTGAAATAAGTGAAATTCCTGCAATTTTGCCCCAAAATAAGTGATATTTCTGCAATTTTGCGCCAAAATAAGGGAAATTTCTGGAAATTGCCCCAAAATAAGTGGAATTTCCTAGTTTTGCCCCAAAATAAGAATTTCTGTCTTTTTGCCCCAACATATAGGGAATTTCTGCCTTTTTGCCCCACAATTAGGGGAATTTCTGCAATTTGCTCCAAAATACGGGGAATTTCTGCCTTTTTGCCTGAAAATAAGAAGAATGCACATCTTTTTGCCATAAAAAAGGGAAATTTCTTCATTTTCTCTCCAAAATAAGGGGAATTTCTGCTTTTTTGCCTCTAAATACCTAGAATTTCTGTCTTTTTCCCCCAAAACAAAGGGAATTTCTGTATTTTTTGCCCCAAAATAAGGAAAAATTCTGACTTATAACCCTGAAGTAAGTGAAATTTCTGCAATTTTGTCCCAAAATAAGGGAAATTTCTGCCTTTTCGCCTCCAAATATGGGGAATTTCAGCCTTTTTACCTCAAAATAAGAAGAATTTCTGCATTTTTGCCACAAAATATTAGGAATTTCTGAATTTTTGCCCCAAAATAAGGAAAATTTCTGCCTTTTTTCCCTGAAATAAGTGAAATTTCTGAAATTTTGCCCCAAAATACGTGAAAGTTCTGCAATTTTGCTCCAAAATAAGTGAAATTTCTGGAATTTTGCCCCAAAATAAGTGGAATTTCTGAGATTTGCCCCCCCCCAAAAAAAGAATTTCTGTCTTTTTGCCCCAACATATAGGGAATTTCTGCATTTTTGAACCACAATTAGGGGAATTTTTGCAATTTTGCTCCAAAATAAGAGGAATTTCTACTTTTTTGCCTTGAAATAAGTGGAATTTCTGTCTTTTTCCCCCAAAACAAAGGGAATTTTTGTCATTTTTGCCCCACAATTAGGAAAATTTCTGCAATTTTGCTCCAAAATACAGGGAATTACTGCCTTTTTGCCCGAAAATAAGAAGGATGCATACCTTTTTGCCATAAAAAAAGGAAATTTCTTCATTTTTGCTCCAATATAAGCGGAATTTCTGTTTTTTTGCCTCTAAATAACTGGAATTTCTTTCTTTTTCCCCCAAAACAAAGGGAATTCCTGTCTTTTTGCCCCAAAAT